>NW_008751837.1:449956-534907 GCF_000715545.1 Opisthorchis viverrini
CCACTCCACATGAACGGATGTTCCGGTTTGAACGTCGGTCATCCTGTGGTTTATCTACACCAACTTGGCTCACTGTTCCAGGACCTGTTTTACTGAAGAGATTTGACCGTGCCTCAAAGTATGAGCCCGTCGTTGAGGAAGTCCAACTTATAAATTGCAATCCACATTACGCCCGTGTTCGTTTTCCCGGCGGGAAAGAAAGTATCCGTCCGCCATCTCGCTCCTTGTGGTGATCGCACACATGTCAACGATTTCACGCGTACCTCATCCAATGAAGACAATGGTGTTCATGCACCCCCTCTATCTGACTTGCACACGCCTCCGCTCAATAATATTGGAGACGATATCGATCATACTTCAGTCTCACCCCCGTGCCCGGGCAATGCACCTGCATCTCCAGATACATATGACCCTAGCATCTCTGATTTAGTCAGGCTCCAGTATCGTACACGGCCCTACAATCTAAGAAATCGAGAAGCCTAACCACACTCATTATTACTCATTAGATTTTTACAATCATTCACCCAATACCTGTACCCAATTTATCCCTCTCTATACGTAATCCAACGGCCAGGGTGAATGTGCTCACATTATCGTTCTGTATTAACCATGCCTTCGCCTTCATTTTCAGCTTATGTACGTCTATTCTTAGACAAGTAAAGCGCTATTCATTCTACGCCATTCATTCTTGTTCTCGCGCTCAATCAGAATCGATATTCTATTCGTAACAATAAGCAAAACCTATTTTACCGTCAAATGTTTGTTTTTCAAAAGCATTTTCCGATACAAACCAAAGATTTCATCGGTTGCAAACAGATCGGTACCCACCACAGGGATGATCAAACATACTGAGCGCACAGTGGTCATTTATCCAACGATCCTGTTGGTGAATTTTGGTTAACAAACAAGACGTTCCGAGATAGATTTTCGCGAAGCATCTCACGAGGGACGGCAAACTGCTTAACCTCCCTTAGCTAGTGCTTTCTGCCCTTCGAAAACTGATAATCTTCCGAACACACTTTCATACCTTTTACTTGTGATCTAAGAACTCCAATAATTTTGATATTCATACTTTGAGTCATGATATTCCGAATGTAAAGTTATTCCAGTTAACACCGAGACGTGAAGATATCTTTCCGGAATCAAAGTTTTCAAGGCGTGACGCTTGCGACAATGCTAATAAATTCCAATCTGCATCCTCTTTCCACATCTGTGTGACCAAGGAGTTAGTTCGAATTTTCATGTCAAACGGCCATAAACCGCAAATTCTGTAGTCCCTCTCCTCTCCACTTAAGCAAGTGATGAGTAAGTCCTTCATCGTTCTGCTAGTGAAAGATTTTCAAAGAGAGCAAAACCACACTGAGTTCGATGAACAACAACGACAACAGCAAAGACAAAGCCATTCGAATTTTCCGATGGCAAATCGGGATCTCAAAAGTCATTGCGACCCAAAAGTTCCAAGTTTACTGTCAAGAACAGGGGTTTCATACTTTCGTCCCGTCGAAATTTCACTGGTATCATTGTTCCTCTATTAAGGCATGCAGACGGAACGAGTAACATGCAATTTCACGTTAGAATGGCGTTGACCACTTGACAGGGGAATACCCTGGAACGCAGTGATGGAGAACACGCACCCTGTCATTACGGCGGAGTGAAAATACTGCTCCAGCTGTTAATATGAGGATTGCCTCGATGAATCCTTGTTCGTGTTTGTACCCGCTGGAGCAAAATCGCTTTGTCAGATGGGGGTTTCGTATCTGTATGGTACAGTTCTAACGCGTATGTCACACGCATTTAGAACAAGACTAAAAAGCATTATGCTTCGTTCCAATCAATGTACGCAAAGCACTACTGATTCCTGTGGGCACACTAGCTTCAGTTTAGGTTTCGTTGGGGCTGTTCGTCTTTTCCATTATCGTTCAGATAGGATTTAGCCTGAAAAGGGACGTTACTGATGGAAAAGATTTTGTCGCTACCTATGCAACTCTCCTTCAGAAGTCAAAATTTAACCAAAGAAGTCGATTGAGAGTGGATTTCACATTCCTCTGAGTTTCAAGAAATGATTGCGTAGGAAATACAGCAACGAGCGGACAGTAACAAATCATAGTCCGAAGAAGGAAGTAAATTCACAGTGGTAGACATACTTGCAAAAAATTTCGCCGGTATAAAAAGAAAAGTGCACGGTAGCGCCGAAAAATAACTAGAGAGTAATCTAAATCACACTCAGGTGTCCGGTCCGGCGCCTCGACATGTAAACTGCACCGCCCGAACTGTAAGTGAGAAACGGTAGCTTAGTTTTTGACGCTCTCCATTCACGGACCAAACTGAAGTGTAAACAAGGAGTTGCCTGGTTGCCGAACCAGAGCCATCTAATTACCTTAAATTTAACAAAGTTGCTGAATGGCATACATTCTTATCTAGCCGCATTTATGTGCGATTTGTACTAGGAAATTTTCACCCATCTCGATATCATAATTGCACTTGAGGTTCCGTAGTTTTCCAAAAATGATGGTTGAAATGGTACCGTACCTGCAGCGTGATTAAGCATTGTTTTATACTCTATCGTCCCGAATTCATCCAGCGTACCGTACAGCTTGATAAACTCATCCCAGCTGATGACGGAAGCAGCTCCGAAGTCAAATTCCGTTCTTTCCCCTGTGCGAAACACTCGGCAAAAATTTCGCATCCTCAGGCGGTTATGGTAATCGCCCGCACCTGAGATGGCAAAGACAAACGCAAACATACCCACATTTTTCTGCCCACTGCCGCTGTTTTCAACCTGCTCTCACTCTCTGGGACAGGCGAACACGCGCAGTAATCGGTTACGGCCCCTGGCTTCCCCGCTTTCGTGTAATGATGCAACTATTGAAGCAGCCAATCAATCAGCTGTTTTGCCTCAAAACGTCGAGCAGGCGCCTTCATCCTCATTTCTGGCCCACAATGTTGAATCGAATCAAAATGGGAACAGGTCTACGCTCACACTCTTCCGGAATGAATGGACACAAATGTCCTGAGGCTTTTCCGTCGCACGTCAAGCCCACTGTCCAAAGATCACTGAGAACAAAACGACCTGACGCGTAACAAACAACGTTGTCAGTAGTAAGAGAAAAAGTTTGCCGAATGCCCCCCCCCTTTCCCAATTAGCTGTGCATTCGGACCAAAAAGATGGAAAGGCAGAAGCGTGGAAAGGGGAAAAATAATCGGGCACATTTAACTTTAGACACTAATCATTTGAGTCTGTATGTTTGTATGGAATAAGAAATTCGACAATCGTTCGAATTCAGACGATTCAAATCTTGAACGAGAATCGATGTAGCAAAGTTTGTCTGGCCTAAAATTTAATGAACCCTTACTGTTTACAGGTCTACAGGAGAGACACATACCAATTACCACAAACTAACAGGAGAGCCAGTGCAGGTCACTACATTTTAAGTAAGTATGTCGAATCCTCTGGCTCAACTGATTGGTCGCACTAAATCAGCTGATACCGATGCGTCAGCCGATTTACAGAAGCTTACGAAAACACTTAACAATGGTGTTAGCTTGTGCGACATTTCTACACTGATGAGAACGTTGGGATGTCCCTCCTTCTATGTATGCCACCAGCACATTCTGTTATTTCAAAAAGGCGGTAGGAAACGAGTATGAATATTTTACGCAATCTCAATTCATCGTTGGACACCATAGTAACCTTTATTTTCGCCCTAAGTAACAGAAATTGTACATTTTTCTATCCATCAGCATCACAAACCTACACTGAATATGCTTCTCTATCATTTACGTATACAACATTATATGGCCCAGGGTCAGGTTACGTATCCGAAAGAGTACTCTAAAGTGAGTGTCAGGTGAACAATTCATTTGTGAGCAACAACTGTCTTATCTGATTAATCGATGGAAACTAATAAACCTGTGAAACCAGTAAACATTAGAGAGATTCAGCTATCACCGTCGCGTGCAGTTGCCAAACCAACAAGTAATCCGTATATGGGATGCTACGCTAGCTCACGCCGTTAGCCTCCAACTACGACAGCATCTCTGGTGAAATCGTGACTTACAACCGCACCTTAGATGGTACTATCGAGAATGTTGGACGCCTGTACTGTATCTGTAGTCGGAACGGAGATTACAGATGTAATAGGATTACTGATTGCATCGTTCAATGCACGCTCTATGGCCACAAGGCTTTAAAAAATCTATACTACTCTGCTTGTTTTGCAGTCGAAAACAGCACTCAACATCGCTATTGTGTTGCATCCATTTCATCGTTCGTTTGGAAGGATCTCAACCTAGAGTAACTGGTGACTTCTCATTCATGATGGGAAATCAGTTTGAATTTTTCGAGTCAAATCACAGATGTCTTTACCGTGAGTTTCCTTGTCCTGGGCCCAGTTACCTAGCTTCTGCTTCCTCAGAGTCCGTGGCGGCATTAAGTCTGCGTGCAATTCAGAGGGGGGCCTTGTCACAGGTCATTATCAAAACTCGCGTGCACAATTTCCTCTTCATTCCTGAAAACAAAACACAACTACTATCGAAACAAGATGAAGTCCTACCAACAAAAACCCGTGATAAGTTTCGGTTATTTAGCATGCAAACCAGGGCATGACAGAAGGCCATCAGTCAAACAGCTGGCTATATCACAACTGCCTGGGCCGTTGAATACATTGGCGTAGATGAAGTTTATCCGACCAATTTAGTTAAAAAGCAGATAGTCAGCAAGGTAGCCCCTTGTTAGGATAGCAACTATTGCCGGAGTGCAACAGGTGCGTTCAGATGACTGTTGTGCTGTCAGACGGTCGCTATGTGCAGGTAGGTCCAGATGGCAGATCAAGATGTACGATATGCACAGTAGGTCACAAGACGCCCTGAAGCCATAAAGATTTCTTGACTACTTGTGGTGAGGGCTGAAAGTGCTGAGCGGGTCTGTTTGCTGGGTAGAGTAGCTTGGTCTATTCCCGACAAATCTCTGCCCCAATATTTGCTTTCCTAATTCTTCCCGCCTGTGGGTACATAAATACAATATAGTTTGAAAAAAACATTTTGAACATAACAGCAGTTTGCTGCGCTAGTGTTATCACTTCTCAGATATCGCTCGCACGTGGAAGTCCGACTGGACACCAATATATTAAAGGTATCACTTAGTACTGATACAGTCCACCAAAAGACCGATTATTTTCCATACACCTATCAAGGTTGAGAAGAAAAGATTCCATTTTGGCAGTATATCAATAATCACCTGCCCTCATTTGATAAACTATATCAGAGGTAGTGCACGAAGATCATTTCGTTTTTGGGATCAATGAATGTCCAACCGTGATGAGTGTACTACCCAAAATGTTCTAACAAGAATGAACGTATTCATTCTGATGATGTCAGAACATGAAACTCACCCAAAGAACAATCATTACTAAATTTTGGACAGTGCTTAACCAAGTGCACCAGGACAACAACAGTTCAATCAGTCTTTCTAGTTGAAACTAAAAGGGACAACTGCACTGTTTCATGTGATTCCAGAGAACACGGTGCCAACTTATTGGTGACAATGGTCAGAATATTCCGTTGCATCAACTTGTTTCCAGAATAACTGTAGAAGTCCGAATGATCGGAAGAATAGACAGACACAAAATTCTAAACAAAAACAAGGGCACGTAATCTGACTCTCAGTTAAGGTTATTGGACTAAGACCCAGCTGACAGCATCTTGAAAATCGATATCCGGATATTCGTGTGGCATCGAAGCCACCTCTGTTCATGCTGATGATCATGACCCTCTCTGAGTGGATGCGTGCAAGACATTGTACATTGCGCAATAATAGGCCAGTTGATTCACAGACTTTAGGGACCGGTTCGCCGACCCAGTCACTTGACGCCATGGATGCTATGCAACTGTGCAACACTCTGGTCTACAAACAAAACGCAGACCACGAACATCTGTGCTATGATTTACTAGTGTTAGGTGCACATCTTTGGATGGTGCAGCATGTGATGTGCTACCATGGTGCGGCGGTTGTTCCGTAATTGTGTTGGTACTTGTTAGTTAGCAGGTGAAAAACTGTTTCAAAACAAAAAAACGGCGCCAAAGATTGACCGCTTATTCCACACAAGTATTGTGATGGCTCCATTGTAGATTCGAACTGGTTCAACTAGCGCAATAGAAGCTTCACGAGACGAGCCGGAAGAATAGCACTCAAATGGTTTGATTCGCTCATATGTGAATTGACTATAAAGGGGATTGGCTTACCATGGGTAAACTTTTTTTCAGTCAACTGCAATCAGAGTGTGCAGTATGTTACGTGATTGCTGTCACTAAGTTCTGGCTTCAAAATAGTCTTTAAAAAAAGCTATCTGATTCCACATCGACTCCACGGTTCAGCTATGACAGAATTTTACTACACAGCTGCTATGAAAGCTGAGTAATCCATGAATGCGAACGTCGTAGCAGGGAGAGTAACCACCAGGTCGGCAGTTCATTGCTGTTAAACCAACTAACTAAAAATCGATAAACCGGTTCAAATGTATGTGGGATTTCCATTCACGTAGCAATCGCTACTGACGCTTTCGAAGTGTGCCATCTTCCTCCATTGGGTTTCGTGTTCTCATCGAGTATCCAATGTATCTCAGGGTCCTGCTGATCACTGCGACATCGGACTGCTTTGTGTGCATAGTTATTCGACTACCGATACAATATGGGACCGTGCCATGATATACCTTGGCGGAAGAGACACCGAACCAGCGTGCCTGTTCGATTCCGGAATTCATCTACTGATACTCCCACCAGTGGTACTTATCTCCGGATAACCCGATTTGCCTGCAACCAACGGCTTCTGTCTTCTACTTGTGTGATAACTTGTGGAAGCGGCTGCGACCCTACCGAATACGCTGTCGGGTTGCCCAAGGTCACCATCAATACTTTTGGGCCGGGAACTTTCAACCTGCCCCCTGAGCTAACGAATGTTTAGTTGAAATCCGAACTGGTCGGCTGTTTATTTCTCCTAAGCATCCATTCTAGGAGAATACTTATCGGTGAATTAAAACTCTGGGAACGATAGCTCTTGGTCTCACAGGCAAAGTAATCAGCCATCTGTTTAGGTACTTCTTCCCACACTCAGTTCGCTTGGTTGCTTCAGAAGGAACTGTTTAGAATCAGCTATTATGTGAGGAAAGCCCTTTCCTTAGCCCTACAATACCTACTCTCTCGACCTGTAACTCATCCGTATCGACCGCAAACATGTTTTCGTCTGATTCGCTGTTGCTTTCGCATTTTGTTACATCTGTCAGCCAGTCCGTTGCATGACACATGTGCGTAATTGTCCCCATATGTGAACACAAGAGTGGCGGGTATACTGTATACTTTTACATACACCAACCACTCACTGGTCAAAAAATTTTGTAACAGTTCCTGTTCAGTCTCCACTAGGCTAAACTCATTGCGCGGAGATACCGGGCCAGAAACAGACATCGTATTTTTGTTAGATATGTAGTATTCAACCCACCCAGGGGAATGCTTGTTGACCTTTTATTTGCATTATTTGGATCCTATCCTTACTGGTTATATGGCATTTCTTGTTGCTTTCCTGTACACTAACTTCCGAGTCCTATTTTTCAGTGTGTTCAAAACATGTTTCATACCGTTTTAGGCTTTGTCGGCACAATCATAGACCGGTGAAAGTGAGGCGTATTGTAAAATCACCGGTCACCCCTAGAGTGCGTGTGACGAATGTTATCGACTTATCGATTACATTTTCCCCGGGACTACAAAGGCTGTGTGTTTGAGGCTCAAACAAGTTGTCAGGTCTAAACACGTACGCAAACCCCCGAAAAGGGCTACCACAGTGCCCTCTCTATTCGTCGTCACGCCTCTAGCCTCCGAGCTAAACAAGACTTCTAGTACTGACAGTTAGGGAAACCTGAAGAACGATAAATTAGCTGGATTGAAAAGACTCTGCACAATGTCATACATTCTGACCACTGTTTTTTGATCAGTTGAAGGTGCATAGCCCCACCAATGGGCCGTTCGGCTTGTTAGCCTAATTCGACTTTGTCACACCGTGTTAGGTTGTTTACCCGCCGATACTTGCTAGTCGGGTCTCCGTCCTTTATCGTTTTCATCGTTAGCTGTGCCGTCCGATGAATTTATCACGCACAGTGCCAAAGAACTACTTATTATTACTAAGTATTATTAAGTTATTATCAAGTTCAGTACAAGTGAATTCATCTGTTCCATCCATATCGGGGTGAGTAACAACCATTCTAACTCAATTATTGCTACTTGTGAGTAGTCTTGTTCTGAGAGAAGGATTGATACTTGAAGATAAACGGTAAGAAGTGAACGATTAGCAGTAGGATAGGTAAAAACACTTAGCCACGAGTTTCTTTACCAAGTCGGTGGTTGCATAAGGCGAAGTGGACCTGTCAAGCAAACCTGACGATAAGCAGATGCCTGGGTTATGAATGAAACAAGCAGAGTAAATTTCGATGAAATACACTTTTTTGCGAATTCTAATACATTCTACCGTGTTGGATCAAGTTGGCAGGACTTGTTCAATGATATTTCAGGGAGGTGGGGTTGTGCTATAAAGAGAAACGAGATGATTTATCACTAAGTATCTCAGCCCTCAATTAATACAAGAACGATGTGTTTCAGTAAAAAAAGATAAGCTAAACGTCAGTGAAGTGAAGAAGCTTTGGACAATCTTACGGTTTCCGCGTTTCACACACACACACACACACACACAGGGTATAACAGTGCCGGCATTGGCTTAGGTGGTCAAAAGCAAAACTGAGGTAGTACTGTAGCACAACAGACAACCTCTCTCTTTTGTATGGCACTCTGCTGTTCTGTTGAAGGAAACTCAGCACGAACATTCAAAAGGTTGATCAAAGCCCAACCACAAGCTGGTGATGGCCTCCACCCCTCACGACGACCCACTGCCTTGGAGCTACCGAGTTTAGTGTACTCAAGAAACTCTTGGTTCTGGCAGAAAAGCATCGCAAGTGCAAACGACAGAAGTGTAAGGCCCGCATCAGAGAAAAAAAACTTTGAGTTGTCTTTTTGTTCGATCGGAAGAACGCTCGAAAGCTAACTCATTGCGTAGCGACAAAATAAACGNCGGTTCTATAGCGTTTAGTGTGTGTGTGTATGACATGTCTACCTGGATGAGAACGAGAGATCCAAAGAAAAACAAAAATGAAGAGCATGATGACTTCGACGGCAATCGTAACAGAGTTCCAAAAGATAGCGCAGACTAGTGATTTTGCCTGTGTGTGTGTGTGTGTGTATGGGTATGTGCATTACGGAAATGCCCCGCACGCCATTACGGAGAGTGCATCCGGAGGAGAATCTGGTCCAGCTTCGGTACAATGTGAACAGTACAATATGCCATGATTAGCATCGGCAATTAGGGCAGCCGAAATGGCTTTGACAAGTGTGAGTGGACAACAACAGAGAGGAAGAATGGGTTCGGAGAAAGAACACCGATGTGTCAGGATGTTTTGTACGGGAGGGTGCGGTGTCCTCTCCCTCGCCGTTTGTACCTGTGCCCGCGGCGTTGACAACTGAGAAACGCGTGTCAGTTGGGGAACGATTGAGCTATAACTCATTAAACGAAACTACGGAACCAAGTGAATCTACATTGCCCCCCCGCCAAACACATACTCTCTCTCTCTCTCTGGTCGGCCGCCGAAAGTAGACGGGCCAGACCCAAAGAGTAAGAATAGAGTAGCAGTCGGATGACAAGCACATTCTTGCCTACTCATGCTAGTAGGCGTGTGTGCATACCTGTATGTGCATGAGGCACGCGTGTGAAAGCATGAATTATGCAAACGTTGACAAGGGAAAATTGATGAGGCGCAAACTTGCTTTCCCGCTGCATCAATATTCGCGGTTCTCAGTGCAAACAGAGTAGACTACCAAACGATCGGTCGTGTTTCAGGTGGATGAAAGTTACCAGTCGCCGCTGACCCATACACTCCGCTTGAGTAATTGTCAGCCATAACACGCAGAGATTCGGCCGGATAAACGCACATTCTTCAGCGCCCACCAATCTGCGAAACGTCCCGACTCCGGAGAGTATGGATGCCCGTATGCTGATTAAGTGTTCACATTCGCCTGTAAATACACAGAGTTTTGTGGATGCAATACTGAATTCACATCGATTAAGCGGAAAACTCTGGAGGCCACTTGAAACCTTTCCAGCCACACAGCCTGCCCCGGCAAGACGGATGCCGCAGGGTTGTGCCCTGTGCAACGCTGAATTGTTTTAGGTGGAAGGAAACTGCTCTGCCTAGTTCTTGTGAATTCACACTCTTTAGGGGACGAGAAGGACGAAACCGTTCGTGAACTATCGAAGAGTTTTTAACAACTATATAGGAATGCATGTGAGGCCGTTTGTATGACATTCGTTCTTTGCCTCTCAGACTGTCAGTACATATGAACAGTCGCTGCTCATGGAGAGATGTTTGTCGTTGAATGGACTGGCAAAGTCCTGAGACTTGATTCATTCCAAGGCTTTGCATGCATCACTGGCAGATGTAATCACACGGCTCATTTCACTAATCCATAACCTTGCGACGTGATCCGGTTCTGGTAACAGGTAGCTCCGCTCTTCTACTCTGAAGAGAAGTTAAGACTGACTTGTTGTGTTGACCAGATTGGTTCCAGATATCCGGAACGAAGTTTCTAGGTATTCCGATACCCGTTAGTTCAGACGCTGAGCAACTAGTACGCCGGAATTTATCAAATCCATTCGATAAACTCTATAATAGCAGCCAGTAGGCATGGGCGCATGAGAGTGGCAGCTGTTGAATAACCGTTCGGTAACTAATGACTTAGTGGATGCCACTTGGGTACGCTTTCGCAAGTCATTTGAATTCCGATTGTCTATCAAGGAGGCTCAGACATACAGGCTGTGTTTGACATATCGGACTGAGAACGGATCATCCAGACTAACCATCCAGTTTGGTTAGGGACAAATATGCGTCTCATCCTTCCGGAAGCAATGTTACTGTTATTGTTCGTTTTGTTTTGTCCTGTTCTGTTCTGTTTGCCGAACTTAACAAGTCCTGTAGAGATTCGAAATTTATACACAGAAGGTGACGGGTGGAGGGTAGTACTGACGGTGGGCGTACTGCAAAACAATGGTTGGATGCGGATGAATCGATGACGAGTGTGACTGGAGAGGAAAATGTCGACGAGCCCCGTCCTCAGGCCTACTTTTGCCATTCTACCACCCGTCTAGGTGTGTTTTTGTGTGGTGCAGACTGCTGGCATTGCGTGCTAACAAATCCATCTATCTAACTTTTTTGACGGTTACAAAGACATACGTTTAATTAAACAATTTTGACAGTTCAGAGAAAAACCACCGAACTTTGGAGGCATGGGTGCAGTGGGCGAAACATTGTGGGGAGGTGCGTCGTTCAAGTAAGTCAAACTGGCAACAAAAACATCGTTTCACAGTGTTGGTAGTCTGCTTGTTTGTGAGGATGGTAAGGAATGGCCACAGAGATGCACCGAATGCACTGACTGTTTGGACCTCACAACGCCTTAGTCATCAAACTCTGTGCCTACCATGTATATATATAGATGCTACGGTCTCTGAACAGGATGAATGACTCAGCTTACTGGGGGCGTTTGACACTCCGAAGGGAGGAAGTGTAAACTAGCGAGCGCGAGTAAAAGAGGAACAGGCAAAGACCGAACATGAGAGGGACGGTGGTGATCGTGCAACGAACACAAATATTTATTCAGCCTTGCTGTTGGATGGACACACGCAAGCTTACTGACGGTTGAATCGGCCATATTAACATTTGTATGACTAGTTATTCAGTTAGTTAGTTGGCTAGCTAGCATAGCTTTGCGCACCTGCACACGTATTCCTATGGTCTACCTATGGTCTAAATAGGTTTAAGTTGTACTTGGGTGAAAGAATTTCCCAACCACCTATCCTTTGACTCGTAATTAGGCGACTTGGACCGGGAAAGGCCAAACAAACTGATAGACAGTCCCGTTCACGTGAATGGTTGATGAACTTAAGTGGAAATTCCGGTTGTGAAGAGGTAGCAACAACACTGGGGTAAAAAGTAGGTTGCACATAACAGATAAGTTGAAAGCAAGCCGAAACACGGAAAAAAATCCGGGCTGACCAAGCTTAGGGGGGGGGGTTGGCCTTGAAACCAACAGACGTATATCTGAATGTTTCTTAATGGTTTTGGTCAAATTCTTGGTTGAAGTTGTGGTTGGCTTAGTAATTTACCGGGAGAAGATCCTTCCGCAGAACGCCCGCCCTGAAGATTCAACGAGCCATACCATGCCAACCGAAACACATGTTCCGATACACCTATAAAGAGGTTGACTACCCTCATTTTAATCTTGACCGCCTCTCTCGTGGAAGTATTACATATGTGGGATAATGCTGTGTCATCAAAGGAAAGCAGAAAACCAGGTGGATCCTACTGAAAACGCTAAGATTGTCCTATTTGATGGCTGAATAGAGGTACAAACACATTTGTATGAAAAGAGGACCTCTCATCTATAGCAAATAGGTGATCGGAAAGCACCTAAAGATTCATTGTTAAGTGCAGCAAGTATTTCTGAGTAGGGAAACAGTAGTTACACGAGACTAATAGACCAGGTGCAGTAACCGTTGTATGGTTATCTTGCCGACATATTCATGTCTGCTATTCTCTGGTCTAAGTACAATCACTGGATATCAAGGGGGAATAGTCACATGTCTCACAGAGGGTCTCATATCTCTCCGGGTGTTCCACCATGAGGAACACAAAAGCAAACCTCGAACTCGAGGATGGCTGAAGTTACGCTGTTGTCATAACCCTCGAGTAAGTTGGAAAAGACTAATCCGGGAAGAAAACTGACACTTGAGAGTGCAAGGTCATTCGAACGAACATGGTGAGAAAACGAGAACTACCGGAATATCTACTCATTTCGAAATGACCTGAATATAGGCAATGTTGTCGTCTAAAATGAAAATCAGTCAGTTACAGGAGCACACAAAATGTTGCCTAAACGTAGTCCCTACTGAAGTGTGGGTTCCGTCCTAGTTTTAGAGAGTCTTATCGTCGCATTCCTACTACCGTATTTCGCAATGCAAGCCTCACTTTCCTCTTCGAGAGAGGACATCGAATCGGGTTAAATAATAGCAAGACAGAGGTGCACCGAAATTCTGCCCGAACTTGAAACGTCGTTTGATTCTGTCCCCACCAACCATTCGAACAACACTTGTTAAAACTAGTAACTATCACGTGAAAATGCTAGGCGACCACCACATGACGAACAGTGTTTAAGAGGAAGAAAGCCAAGTATAGTGTGCATTGGTACGTAACATTTATAGAACAGTAAGAATTTGAATATAAAACCACTGTCCATCTTGGTTTTTTGAGGATAAACAGATGTGAAACAGCACAGAGGTCACGTGTTCATTGGCATGTGCCCCGTTGTTAATTCCATTCGGATTTGTCATTTTCTTTGAGACGAGTTTTTCCTATACCTTTTGGTAGTTGACCTAGGTAAAGGCATTCTTCAGGGAATAGACCCGTCAGTAGGAGTTGATCTCTCTAGAAATATTAAAGCTCGTAGAAAGCTAAGAGAACTGTGACCCCCCCCCCCGTAGTGTGGCTTTTCTTGTCAGAGTAGTACACGTCTAAAAGACAACCAATGTTATCCGTCCAATCGGCCGTGGAGACACCAATTATCATTCCTTCGTTGTGCTATCCTTCTCATTAGGTTCAATGTAAGTAGATCCATGTGAACCGTTCCATCAACCATCCAAGAGCTACTCTGGTAGTCGCTTTCGAATCGTTGTGGGAAACAACTTAAAACTTGAACGTCCCTAGGTGTGCGATTGCTTCCCAAAATTTTGCAAACAGTGGGAACGATTACGCATTTATGCCGCAATCTACACGACGGAAAATGTGATGTTTGCTGCTCGCAACTTAGGGTTTGAGCTTCATTCTTATCGTTACCTAAAAGAACCATACAGTTGGCGGTTTTAGCTGCAACACCACTGCCATCATATCTTCATTCAATTTTTCCGTGTATGAACTAGTACCCTGGTAACTTTGGTGCATAATCACAAAATCGGAAGGTTCAGTCCCTCATTTGCACCTCCCACCCTAAAGCAGACAAAGAACCAGTTCTTTAGAATCAACTGCAGACCAGAGCGATGAAACGAAGCAAACTGGACACTGGAAACGACAAACATCGTGACCTTTCATATACCCACCNTTGAACGTCCCTAGGTGTGCGATTGCTTCCCAAAATTTTGCAAACAGTGGGAACGATTCCGCATTTATGCCGCAATCTACACGACGGAAAATGTGATGTTTGCTGCTCGCAACTTAGGGTTTGAGCTTCATTCTTATCGTTACCTAAAAGAACCATACAGTTGGCGGTTTTAGCTGCAACACCACTGCCATCATATCTTCATTCAATTTTTCCGTGTATGAACTAGTACCCTGGTAACTTTGGTGCATAATCACAAAATCGGAAGGTTCAGTCCCTCATTTGCACCTCCCACCCTAAAGCAGACAAAGAACCAGTTCTTTAGAATCAACTGCAGACCAGAGCGATGAAACGAAGCAAACTGGACACTGGAAACGACAAACATCGTGACCTTTCATATACCCACCCGACCTAGTCAAGAAAAATCATTTCTCTAGAGCTAAACTTATTGTGTACTTTGCAGTATGTGTTCACATTGTGCAGCACATTTGTACAACACTAACAAAATAAAAGTAGCAAGCTAGATCATTTTCACTTGCCACTTGTGAGCGATTTTCGTATTATGAGAAAACAGTTTTGGGTCAGTAAAACTCAAACACTGTCTTTGCCTACCGGGTCAAAACCAAAGACAGCGAGGCTCCTGAGCAAATGTGATAGTTACTGGATCGAAATTCGTCTTTGTGTTTAAGCCAGGCTTAATGTTTTAACGGACCAGAGTCAGAAATTCCACACTATATAAATACTTCACACATCTCAGATACTAAGTCAGGAGAGTGGTGCTACAAGGAACATAAAAAAGGTCCGGCAGCCACCGGCAGTGCTACCTTCTTTGTTTCTCGTGTTCACATAGTAAATGACGTAACCCTGAATAGAACTGTGATGGAAAATTTCTGAAAATAAGGAGGAACTAGACCTCTGAAAGACCAAGGAAAACCATTAGGTGAATATCCACATAGGACCTCAGAGATGAACACATGAACTCATCGACTTCCTACGGCTCTCTGAGGTGGAGATGATTAAAAAAAACATGTTTACGTTTCTGAGATACATTAGGACGAAAATGACCTCATCGGAGCACTGTCATCTCACTGTTAATCAGTGGTCTTTGTCTGGAAGTGAACTTTGTATGGGGGGAGAATAGATTTCCACACAAACGGAGAGCTTGCCCTACTTTAGTCCATGCGATGCGGTAACTCACTTTGCCTCAAGTAAATGAAAACTCAGTCGTTTCTACGAACCGACTGCAGGGTCAGACTGATCTCTACCGAGTACCATATAAATGAATTCAACCTCCTCCTGAAGGGAATTTTATTCACGAGTTGTGTTGTGAAATCCTAGTCACTACTGCTCCAGAGAGATGAAATCGATCAGAAAAGTGGCTGTGTTATGCCATCAGTTTTAAACAGTTAAACAGGAGCCATAGGGACTCGATATGAAAAAAACGACCCGTCCCACCAACATAGTAGTGTTTGGAGTCGTTCGCTAAGCTCTGATAAGATATCCCATCTAGCCCTAACTGACATATCTTTCAAATTCTCTTCAGTAGCCGAACAACTGTAATCCTGAAATATAAGTGTCACGCGCACCGTAAGGTGAAGTGACAACGATGGTGTAGATGCGTTGGTGTGTAGTAGCTCTTGGAAGGATATGTTCAGTTCAAGTTTCATAACCGATTCCAATTGCTGACAGCATGACATCATAAGCCAGATGAAAACGTCATAAATTATCGTCGCCTGATTGGGAACGACAGATATGGTACCAGGGGTGTGCAGTTAACGGAAATTGGATAAACATAACGAGATGGTCCGATTCCTCTCTGAAAATACACTCCAGAGAAAATGAAGTTACGCAAACATGAGAAAATGGTTAGCGCCCATGGAACGACATTTTGCACAATAAACTGAGGTTACTGAATTGTGTTAGTGTCATTTTCATATTCTGTTTTACTGAGGTGATTAGTGGAGGCACAAGACAATCTTAGTCTGATCTTTTCAGGGAAGTTTTTCACCAATTCAATAAAAATTTTCTTGTGAGATTAAAAGTAATTCCTTGAAAGCAGTGGTGTTTACATGGAGGACCTCAGAGAGGTGGATATGAATGTCTCCCATACACCCAATCTCCATCCCATATGAACAACCAATTCGGAAATCAAGAAGCGGAATGTAGATCCGACGTAGCACAAACAGACCGCGGGAAGCAGAGCAACTGCCACACATCACTTATGGCGACTATTGTGGTCTGATATCCGATGCATTTGCGTTCAGTGGTCAAGCCACAATTTAAAAAAGTACAGCTGTTCTGTCAGACTGACTTTCTCGGGCTGTGTTGTCTACCAAATTTGGAGAAAAAACAGCCAAAACTCTAGTCTATCGGATGTGGAAAACCCGACATCCTCGGGGTAGTCCTAGGTCTCCACTTTACGGTTTAACTGTTAGGTTCGCTCGCACAACACAAGGCACAGGAAAACATAAACATGTCTATCTACCCGGCCAACGTGTGCACACGTGCGCACGTGTCTATCGGGTCACGTATATGTGCTGCTGAGGTCAGCTGTACATCTAGTCTTGATGTCAAATTAGCGGTTAGATGTGTCTGAAGTGACACTTTGTTGGTCATTTCTAACCTATTCAGCCATTTCCTATGACCATCGGCAAATGGACAGGGTGCATGCAGTTGTTCCTCTCCAAAAAAGCAACTGGTGGATAGTCTCTTCACTAACTTCACTGTTATGCAAGCAGGTAGTTGTTCAAGTATAACCACGAAACTGGGGCTCTGGCCGAGTTGTTCTCAGTTGACTTTCAGAATGGGCGGACAAGTTGGCTCAACATTCCCATCGTCAACGACCAATTTCTCATTGAAGAGAACCCCCTAAGCAGGCAAAGAAAAATATTGAAACATATTTTCTGATTGGCACTGACGCGCTAGAAGGACTTCTGTTGAATCAGCAGTGAACGGCAGACAAAAGTCCGCAGACCTCCTGCAACCGTTTGGAGCCCATCTGGTGGTTCGAGTACATGGAAACCCAACTAGGCATTGCCGTGGGTCACGATGAGTCCAGTATGCATTTGGATTTGGTTCTAAGATTACCGACTGATTCGATCCATCCGGTGTTTGGAGTTCCGTTGTTAGATCAAATGTTTACTGCACCTTTACCTCGAATACTGTCTGGTTGTCTGATTCGTCCCCGTATGAGCCATCAGCTCTGACTACCCGTTTCAGAACGCCGCTGACGGGAACGAATCGCAGTATCTGCTTACCATCATTTACGCGACGGGTTGTCAATGGACACGTTAAAGCACTTTGCCTTGCAATCGAGCATACAAACTCATGTTCTACCCAGAAATTTGCGCACTGACATTGAGCAAGCTGCTATGTGCATCGGAGATCGTATCTACCACGACGGTAGGTGCATTTGTGTGTGCGCGTCGTAACGAACTAGAACAGCACAACGCGGTGATAGACACGAACAAAAAATAATGACAGAACGCCGTGAGTGACCGTGGACTAAGGTACATTCATTCGTCCCACTATCTTCCTCCCCTCCCACCCCTCCAGTACCGGCAACAAACGCTGACGTTTCTCTGCCACGAAACAACTTAGGCCTGATCACCTACGCGGCAGCAAAAGCGAAAATGGATATTGTGTGTGCGTGTGTGTGTGTATGCACAAACAGATAAATGCGCTCACCAATGCGAACAAAGACAAAAACCAATATGCCCTTTCACAAACCATAGAGCGAGAATTGAGCATTGTCAACCTAAAACACGATGGTAGGATAAGATGAAAGTGTAAACCGGCTGTCAGTGCCAATTGGATTGTGACAATTCGTTACACGCGTTGACCACCGCCCAATTCTATGCATTTTTTTCGTTTGCGCTTGAGGCCTTTCTTTCCACCATTCTTTCCCGATGACAGAGTAGTGTCAGGCCAACTGATGGCTAGTAGGCAGGATGGAGATTTTTTGTTTGTGTGTAATGGGAATTCGGGCACCGCAACACAGGATCACCTGAGAGTGTAATATTATTACTACAAGGTAAAAGTGGGGAGACAACCGGTGAGAACAAGGCAAACAAACTCTCTAAACTTGATTATGTGGGTTTAGGTGCACACGGAAGCGTTGCGAAAAGCTTATCGAGATTTGCTGATCAACCAAGAACCAGAAAAAATCCCAGTCAGGTCTTTTCTCCGCTTCCTTCTCAGCAGCCGCAGGAATCGTCGCTCATTCAACTGATGCCTAACTGACTCTGGGATACAAAAAATAAGCCGCTTCCTGAAAGACTTATATGTCTGGAAGGTAAGAGAGATTGTGTACCCATATATGGTGGCGTGAGATGCTGTTGGTGTGCGACTAAAAGGTGTCAGACCAGATGACATCAACGGCCTATCTTTGCATCACTACCGTTATCCATAAATCCAGACTGAAACGCATACGAAAAGGAGCGCAGATCCTAGATATTGACGGAATTGGTACCACAAAAACATTCTCTACCGAAGACAACGCTACTTTTCTTAAAATAATACTACGGTTTATCTGGGCCCAAAATCGGACACCTGATTATTTGCTAAGTAAAAGCTGAGAATGATGTACGAGAGTGCGAAAATACCCACTGGATGTACTACTACAGCAGTAGCCCCACAAACCGTGAAACGGACAGCTGAACAACAGAAACGGTCGGTTACTATGATATAAAAAAGTGATGAAGGTATTTAATTCGTTATCATAACTGTAAAACTAAACCGCCAAGAGGTAAGCTTCCAAGAGATATCACAGGACGGTTTCTCTCAACCGTAGGGAAGAACCCACTTAAGCAGGAATTTCCTAGCCCCATGGAGGACGGAGGCCGCCTCTTAAATCACTGAAATATCAACCGATATTCCAATTCAAATGCCAACAATTCAACCACAAGATACTCATTTCATTGGTTTTTTGTTAGTTGATGCTGCATTACTGGCTATTTCCGGATTGGCATAACAACCCTACCCAAGATTCTTCAGTGGATGAAACCATAGCGGACTACTGAGAAGCCTTCATTAACGTGCCCTTGTCGAGGAACACTACAGCATAACTGCATCGCATGTATCAAGAAGTGAACAGGCGGAAAGGATTTTCAAAATTCCGTTCACTAAAAATATGAAAAACGCGGTCTAGTTTTTCATCGGCAAAGTACGCTCTTAATAAGTTCCAACCGGAAGACGGTTCAGCAGCGCTGGTAGTCAAAATCCTTGAAGTTCAAGGTAGCCCAGTGGTTGAGAGGGTCCGTGGTTCGGACCCACCCCGGTATCTCGAATGCTCCTGTCTAGGTTTGGGCCATCTGACAGTATCTCAGCCCTCGTGCTTCCTTCAGTTGGCGTGGCAGCTAGGCACCGCAAGTTTGTTACAGCTAAACGATTATTTTAATATTATCACCTTTGGATGTAACTCACTATACGTCGATTGCTTGCTGCCGCGGGCAGATATGTTGCGCTTGGACCATTGAACTGACGAAGGTATCGCGTAGCATCGAAGGTTATTTGGAGCCTAGCTGACCGCTGAGAGGAAAATCCAACACACAAAGCTCAAACGTAGATGTAGATTACAGGGGCAGTGTCTGACTTGTGCTCTCCCGCCCCATCTGCTTCCTATTCAGGCTTTCCCAGCTCCCTCTCTCTTCGAACTCAATACTTATGATGTTCAAGCACATTTTCAGTTATTGGACGTCTCACAGGGTACCAGTGGGTGACCCTGCCATAATGATATGCTGCCGGCGAATTCGTGTAATGGCTGCCCCCACTCCAAAGATAAGCGATAGAACTCCCGTGTAAGCTATCGCCGTTGAGCATATTCACCTTTTTTAAGTAGTTATCGATCCCATTTCTGTGAATGTAGCCGCATAACATAGTAAGGTGCGAGGAACACGAAAAAAGATCAGCGCTAACAGCGGGTAGTTGTCACAACGTTTTTTCTACAGTAAACGCATTCTATGGTTAATCAATCAATACGAGCTGAAACTTATGATTGAACCCATCACACCGTGAATTCCTATTAGCTAGAGTGCGAAATCGACCGATACATTGGGAAGCTACCAGCTTCTAAATGGCAAACACCATGTGGAATTTCAGGTGACATGGGTTGTAAGGAAACCGAGAGTGCTTACCTAAGAACAAAGGGGACAGTCATAATCCACGGTAATGTAATGCACATTGTATCTCATATTCATGTCTAAGATACCCGATTGTGACCGGACCACTCCCCCATAGAGGCTAGGAGTGTTCATCGCTCTGACAGTCAAGGAGAGACAGATTGCCCTTGCGCACATTAGACGACCTAAATCGGGTCACGTGGTCTAGTTTGTGAAATCCTGTAACATGCACTGTTGACTTTCGCGACGTCGCAGTCGCCTGCGTAGCCGCACACGCGCAAACATCGCACAATGGATCGATACAGCCTGCATCTAGCCATCCCGGAACGAAGGAAATGTAACAATGTGAATCAAGGTCATTAGAACACGTTTGGTGCTGCAAAGACGCTTCACCATCCTTAAAACCTTATTGATTTCATCGATAAGCACAGATGAAAAGTGTCAATAAATTCGAAGTGCATCAAAACAGTTGAAAAAAGGTGTGGCATGACAAAACCAGACTCAAAACAATGCCAGCTCCCAGTATGTCGTTGGCTGCTCCCTTAATCACTGAGGTTGCCGATTGTCTCGCAAAACACTTCAATATCATTCGAGGGAATCCTGTTGGGCAGGCTCGCTTAAGATGTGACGGTGTGTAAACCCGGTATAATCCTAGGTAAATATGAAAACGGAGCTACTAATATCCTGCAGGATCGCTGCTCGTTGTGAGACGCTTCATCGGATGGTTAGTTTAGCGTATTTCTGTCCTAGCGTGGGAACAAAGTCGCCGCCTGATGTTAATCCGCGGTTCCATGGCTTTGGTCTGAATACAGTGGGAGAAGTTGGAGCTTTCGGCACGAACCACATGATCAAGTATGTATTACGCTCCACAGGTCAGTCATTATCACCTGTTCCGGCTGCACAGAGTAGGACGTTCCCACCGTCACGCTAGTAAACTATACAGGACGAAGGTTATAGACCCTCGTGATAAGCGTTGCCACTTGACCATCCCACATACACAGAAGAGGAGTTGTGAGGAAACATCAAAACATTAATCATAATTGTCATTTGAGGACAATGGAACGGTGTCGACATGGTATTATATGNGATAAGCGTTGCCACTTGACCATCCCACATACACAGAAGAGGAGTTGTGAGGAAACATCAAAACATTAATCATAATTGTCATTTGAGGACAATGGAACGGTGTCGACATGAACTTGTATTATATGAATGAAGGACGTTTCGTGTAGGGGCGACAGTGAACAGATGCGTGAGGTGGGTGGGAACGACATATGTCGGTTGATGGCACATGTGCCGGCTGTGTACGGGCTTAAGGTAAGCCGAATAAAGCAGGTTCTTTTTACCTCATTGAGCACAGTACAACAAAAAGCTTATCAGCAAACCGCATATGAGTCGCTCCATTTGCAGAGTGTTTAACTACCACAGTACGCAATCAAAGAACACACTTGGTTGGAAACTTAGTATTATCAAGTTAGCTGCAGTAGGAAACCGTAGAGGACCGGATGTGCAATCATACCCCAAAGAATGAGGACAAATATGGAGTTAAGCGTTTGAAATTAATAAGTGTCCGGCGGATTAGAGGAAGTCAGCTCATTCGACCTGTCAGCGACAGCTACGGGTCGCAGCCTGGTGGCTTGGTGATTGTCACCCGGGGAAGGAACGGGGTGAAAAAGGTTACTTGAAGCCACGATTTTGTAAGGTGGGCAGAGAAAACCACGTGTTTTAAATCCACTCAACTAATCAAAGGAGCTTGATGAGATCCTATAGCCTGCCAAAAATTTCTCAACTTATTCAACGAACCTCCTTTTGGCTCAAATCCTAACAATCTGATGTCATTTATCTGTTTACTAGTTGACTTTCCAGCCATTAACACAAAATGTTCGAAAGTATATATATCCATGTCGGTAAAGTAGATTAAAAAGATAAGTTGAATTGTCCAGCTGTAGCACTCGGTGCCAAGCTGCCATGCCACACGAAGGAGGTGCGAGGGCTGAGATACTGCCAGGTCGCCCAAGCCTAGACAGGTGAAGTCGAGAGGCACAGGTCGGGTGGAGTAGACTGTGCAATAAAAAATCATTCAGCTGTGATGTTCTTTTGGTTCACAACCGCCATGCCACCCGAAGAAAGTACGATGGCTGTGGTACTCTCAGGCGACTTGAGTCCAGACAGAAGCAGTGTAGATGCTGAGGTTGGATTGGAATCAATGAACTGAGCTATCTCAAGCGTAGTGGGTCAATCAAAATCTAGGATATCTTCTCTTGAATATGTGGCACCTGTTCGAGGTATTCAAATACAGTCCTCACAATTTCATTTCTAGAACGCTCGCTCTACCGGATGGGAAGCGGATACGAATTGGGACCCAACTTGGGTCACTCACTTACGTTACTACAATACTAACGACTGAACGGATCTGGCAAAAATACCGCTTTCCATAATTCTTTGGACATGATACTTTCTACGACAGATAAACAACTTTCTTTGTGAATGGAGTGGGAGAGGTCACTTCGGGATATAGTCCCAGCTAGAAGATGGCTCAGTCGGATGTGGAGGAGCGATAATTTTCTGGGTTACATTTTCATTGAACACATTCTGAAGCTCATCAGAACGACGCCGACTAATCCACCTTGACAGCGTTCAGCCTGCGGAAGCTGCACGCCACGTTGTGGCACATTCCAAAGGGAATAAAACCTGCCTCATTTCTTGAAATCGATTATCGATCAGCTAAGCTGAATCACATTCGGATCCGTAGGTTGATTCATAAACCGAGTAAGACCACACTAGCATCTAGCGCCCGAATACCTTCTACCTGTATAGCTATCCTTCACGGATACACACTAACAAGAAAATACTGGATCTGGTTGAAGAAGAAAATACAGAGAAACTAAATTCATTCCAAAAGTAACAGCCATATGGATATTTTGCAGAGCAGTGGGTGCCCTGTTCACACACGCGCACTGCACCAGCCACATTACGGGGACCCGTGTTTTCGGCGCGCGGAGGGACTTCGGGGAGTTTCACTGGAAGCGAAATCTGATGGGGGAATCGCGGAACTTACGATTTATATGGAAAAGAACACAGACTGCATCGCTTTTAGACCAGATTTCCATTTAATTTTTCAAGAATTAAATTCCAATTAGTTTCTGAGCAAATCTTGGGCTTTGAATAGGGTTTAAACGCTAAATAAGCATTCAACGTACAGTCCTGGCGTTTCAAGTGATTCCATCAAACATCCGTGATACCCACTATTTATGATGGTCCCTGTGACGAAACCACAACTATGTGGTGCATTACTGTGTAGTGATCTCAAAAGAAAGAACAGTCCTACAAAAATTGAAATATGTAAATACGGTGTATTTGGGTTTGCCGCGAAATGTTCCGGAAAAGACCACCATAGTGAACTCAGAATCGTCAAAACGATAGACATGTCCAACTGGATGAGTAGATAGACGAATGGAATACGTTTCACAGGCAACGACACCCTGGTGAAGATGAAATACTGCTCAAAACTAGGTCTCTTAGCTGATGTCACTCACCTCTAATCGGGGCTGAGTGTGAAAAACCTTTTGGAGTTGAGTTAGATGTCACGGTATATGCATGTTCTAACCTCAGCCTAAACAAGACTTCAGCAGAGAAATTTACACTGTCCATCAATCAGCTCATTAAAAGGAGAGTTGTGTACTTGAATGTGACATTCTTCGGCACACTCTGAGTGCTGTCTGTTGCACAGAAACAATGCACACGATGTTGCTAATATCAAGCAATTTTTATCATTGGCTTCAGACATTCTATGAAAAGCAAAAACAATAAACAGAACGAAAATTTTAGCAATGAACTCATGTGATGGTGATCGGGGAAACTTTGAAAGTCAGCAAAAAATTAAGGATCACGGTTCCGTGTGGATGATGGACACTGTTAGCCGGAAGTGGAAAACAGTAAGATGACTAGAAAAAATAACATCACAGAAAGAATCAATGCCAGTCAACCAGTCTGTGTATCCCAACCCAACTCAATCCTATCAGGGATTTAGACGAGCCCAGTAAACGATGTGTGGTTGATGAATAATTGAAAAATGGAGTGAATAAATCATAATTCATTCTTCTTCGTATTTATACTCGTGGAGGAAAGCGTTTGTAATGTCGCTGCAAAGCTCGAATACATTTGGCGAGAATCCTGGCAAGGGAACATGAAATCGGTTGGTGACGTGGGTGTACCCTATAAAAGATAAATCATCGAATTAGACAGGTGTCGTTTTCTAAGCAAAACCTCGCCCACGGTAGAACTCTACGGATGTGCATTGTTGATGTAAGCGAAGCTGTCTTTCCTCCGTAGATACGATCTCTTCCGTGATTCGGACGAATATGGGTGTTGTTTTCAAAGTCACACTGAATGGGCAGGTACTATTTTCTTCAAGTTTGGCCAAACTTAAAGGTCATCGAAATACATAGATATGGAGAAGTAAGCGAAACTTGTTTTCAGTCAATGAGTAGTTAGCTAGTAGTAAAATAGTGTGACAAATAACAAGCGCTATGTCTGAACAAAAGCAACATAAAGATTTAGACAAGAATATCACGCATTGATAAAAATACCGAATCGCCTGTTTGCAGGTCAAGATTTCAAAGAGTTTGCTGTGGACATACGGACCTAACAGAGTGGAAAACACAGGTCTGTGTTGAGCACTAACCAGACAACAAATAGTGGAATGTCAGAAGGCGGTTTTGGTGGATTTCGTTGCAGGACTCATTTTTGTTTTACGTAAGATCACACTGATGTTGGTTGGGGCACATCAGCAGAGTCGAAGAACTTAGCTCAGAGTTTAGGTAGACTGAATCGTTAGACGGAGCTTATGGCACTAGCAGAAATAGCGACAAATCTTAAGAAGAAGTAGTCGACCTAAAGTGACTTTAAAAATGGTGTAGGAATCACTGCTACTCAACAGGCATGAGTTTTTACGTTTACTCTGTCTCCGTATGTCAGATAAACGGGCGAAAGTATTCGAAAAACTTGAGAGATGAACAGCTAATGGAACAAACGGGTTCGGATGAAGCACCTTCATACCGATCAAGGTCAACGGGACTGAATCCTATTTGCCAAGTACTTCGCGTTGGCACATGGTCTAAAGCTGAAATCCTGTAGACGTGTGCATTCCATCATAATAAGGCCAATGGATGCCAGTAGAGTTTACATTCACACTCCAAATTGGGTTGAATAGCTTAGATATTCAGACAAATTAATTAGCACAATGGTGAAACTGTGTGGAATTTCGGTTTAACAAGCCTGTTTGGTTGAGGACTAATGTGTAAGCAAAAAATGTGCGCTACGTGCAAATGCAATTAGTTTCCGATCCACACAATCAGGCTTGGAAGTTGGAAATTCGGTGCCAATCAACCGCAGTGGATAAGTTGTACTAAACGGGTAACAGGGCAGCCACCGTAAAAATATCGAATCAAAAACGTGCAAATCCAGCACTGATACAGGAAAGCCTTAAACGCACACCAGAACTTCTACGGAAGCAAAGACATGTCCCAGAACATCAGTGAATAAGAATAAACGGAAAAAATCATCAAAGACAGCGACAACAGTGTTGACACTGATGCTTCACTGCCGTACAACCATAAAGTTCATCTAATTATATTTAAAGCTTTAGAATGGAAAGCAGAGAAAGAGTGGGTGAGGGAAGGGACCTTGTGCTGGCCTATCACAAGCATTCCTAGGTGCCTACACCTCCCAGTGCTCAATCAAACGATCCGAAAAGAAACTGACAATACGAACGCCACTGACATCGATCAGCCGCCATTCCTTGTAACGTATCCATCCAAGCGCAGGCGTGTTCATGGGGAGCCCATCCTGGAAGGCGTACGAAACTCTCCGTAATATCTTTCACACCCTTCTGACAAGTCATACGTTGTCCGCCTCGCGGTTTGCGTCATTCTTGAGGAGGCATGAAGAACAACACTTGTCCCGGAAGACGGTGTTTCGGCACGCGCCGAGCCATCGTAGTTGATGGTGCTGCATGCTTTCCGCTAAACAACCAAACATCCGTTTTTCAACTCCTTCGTTGTTAAACCAATGCCGCCATCCAGAACCAGAAACACTTCCGAAGCATCGGTGGTTCACCGAACATGGATGAATCTTGGCTAGCTCTGACGATCGATTTATTCGAAGCAGTCAAGGCAGATATTTGTGCGTTTTGCACTGTCCTTCGAGCTTTATTTGTATGCTTCATTGGATCATTTCCAACTGTGTTTTCACGTCCTGCCAACTCTTCGGACGGGTGTTCAGCGTGATCGAGCTGAGTAATCAAATTTGGCAGACACATGTCAACCCTAACGACCGTCTTTGGATTGAAAAGTTGAAGTTATTTAGTACCACGAAAGGGTATATGATCTCGAAAGGCGAGTGACTCGTCTGCGGACGATTCTGACAGCAGCTCAAGGATACAGCGTCAAGAGTGTGCAGATCGAGCAAATAATGTAAGAAAGCATCGCGTAACCTCGGTTGGAACTTACTCCACTAACTTCTAAGGATCAGAGTTTAAGTGCACACATCGACAGATTTCAAATTCACAGAGATCATAGCACAGAATTGATTCCATGCACTTACTAGTAGTTTGGCAGCCAATCTGCACTTTCTCGTGAATGGTACAATTATCAATGGTCAGGAACTCCAAGAATACATCGCCGATTTGAGGAAGGATATTCAGGAGATCAAGAAACGTGAGTGCGTCATTATTACCACCATTGTCAACACAAAATCAGTGTTCAACACTGATGCTTCGCTGCCGTACACCATGATATTATTCAGGAGATCAAGAAACGTGAGTGCGTCATTATTACCACCATTGTCAACACAAAATCAGTGTTCAACACTGATGCTTCGCTGCCGTACAACCATGATATATTTGAAAGCCTTATCGAGAAGAAAAATAAAGGACAAAGAGGTAGGGACTTGATGATAGCTTGTTACAATCATTCCGAGGGGCCTACTACTCCAGACACCCATTCAGACAATCTGGATAGAAACTGACAACAAGAACGCCATTGAAATCAATCAGAAACTATATCTTGCAGCTTCTCCAACCAGGCGCAGTGGGGATTTGCTGTTCCTGGAAGGCGTGTAGCCCCAACAACACCCAAACTTCTCGTAATCATTTTCGTACTCAGGTCAAGCGCTGGTTACCTCTGTCCTTCCACCACTCAGAATAAGGCACGGAAAACAGCACTCACTTCGGCAAACGATGGTTCGGCATGCGCAATACATGGCCTAACCAACGCAGCTTCTGGTACTGGACACATTCCTCGATAAAAGTACTCGTTGCACAGTAGGAAACTCGGATTCACTGACATCAACTCACAAGAGCCATGGTTCTGAGACAACCGTTTTCGAAAACCTGAAGACGTCTCAGTTCCGCTGATTGAACATGCCAAGTCTCATAGCCATATAACAACACAGACTGCGCTGTAGCCTGATACACACGTCCCTTGATGTTAGGAGATATATGGCTTGGGGCTGTAAGTAAATGAAATTAGCAAACGCGACCCGAGCCTTGCACTGACCTTGCACTGACCTCATCTGTCACACTACAATCAGAATTAATGCAACTTCCTATATATGTAAAGCGCTCCACAAATTCGAGTGTTTCTCCGTAGACTGTATGTGGCGTGTTCAGTGACCGTTCAGTCCACAAACACTACCCTACACTTTGTGGGTTCATGGCGCATGCCCCAGAACGAGACTATATTCAGTTCACCAAAAACCACATGCGCCTTCTCTCCTTCGAATACGAGAACGATGTCGTCTGCATGTTCCAGATCGACAAGGTTTTCTTCACAGGCTATTTAAACACCAGGGTTTTGGAGACCCTCCAGCGTTCGTCTCATTATCTCATGGATCATGGGATTAAATAGGAATGGAGAGAATGGACATCCCTGACGGACACCACTCTGTGCACGAAAGCTTTTAAGGAGTTCTCCCTATGCTCTCACACGCTCCGAAGTCTGAGAACACAAAGAACTTCCGGGGCATTCCTTGATGAGCCAGCGTTTAAAGGAAAACAGACCGGTCGACCTTGAGATTCAGGAACACTTAAATTGAGTCGTTTGTACGTATGGCGTTGTTCTAGCATATAATGGACGGAATCCTGCTACCTGCTCTCGAGTAAGTTTTTCACGAACTACTACATAGCGATAAAGGAGAAGAAGCACTGAGAGTCTCATTACGACCGGGGCCACGGTGATTTATCTGTGATTATCGCAATCGTATTTTTGAAAATGGATACAATCATAGATTATTCCTAGCTGTCTGAAAGTCTATAGAGAAACAGATCGGACAAGTGCCGCCTGAGGACTTCACCCCCATCTTTGAACAATGTGGCTGGGAGGACATCCGAATCAGCCCACTAGTTCACGGAGCCGCACAAACCGTCTCATCACAGTGAGGTCCAATCTGTTCGAGGCGGACGTGAGTGAGTCTATTGAACAAGAATGAACAGTGTGTTGGGCGCACTGCTTTCTGACCAGTCTCGTGCACTTTCTATATGCTACCTCAGTTGGCAGCAAAAGTGAAGGGAAGGATTACTGCTCAACGACCTGAAGAGGGTCTTCTGTAATAGAGGCGACCCAGACCAATAAATCCACTAACTTGTTGATCAGTTCAGAAACATTAGTGTTATGAGACCAGGAACTCTACATGATTGTGCATGATTTCGCCTGTTGTTTACAACATTGTACAAGGTAATATAAGCTTAAGTAAAGGTACACAGTGGCCCGACAGAGAAATTCGTGCTTTTGACAGTCCCTCAGGTGACCGTATAAAAAATGGAGCCACTCTACTGCATCGTCAGTTGATAGATAGTTGGCTGCAACATCAGTAAGGAGCATTACATCACTATGTTGTGCTTACTTACTCTCTTAATACTGGTTTGCCAGCAGGCTAAGTATCGACTAAGGTATTCGACGTACAACAGAAAGAAGTATGTGTAAAAAGCCTTAGATGGTCTCTCTTTTCCATACCATAAGACGATTTATCAAAAAGATTTAACACTGTACTTCAATATCGTCCCAGAGCCGCAAAGAACAGCCTACAATCCGCTCATTAGAACGCCTGGCAGAATACAACAGCATTACAATTCCATGGAAATGAGAATTTGTATTTCGATACGTTCTCTCCAAAACTGTGAGTAACGCATTCACCGAAAATTCTTTCGAATAGAAAAGTTATTCACATTCCGTTGTACTCAGAAACTGGTTGATTTGATTCATTGCAGTTGAAGAACGTAGACACTTGGTGCTATCAAAATCATAGATATCGAGAAACAGAACCGGGTCGGGCTGTAAGCGCTAACTTGAGTGAGAATTGAAACTTTCGCTACATAACATCTGCATTGCTCTTGAATGCATGCAGCAGGTAGTAGGTAGCCGCTGGGCTTCTCCGTTAATCCTGTATGAGCCCGCATGGTTCTTGTGGGACGGGGATAACCTGAAGGACACAGTTCCGTTTTCAAAACAGAATGTTCCACAAAAGTACTAATTTTTTTCATTGCACACATCATCAGGTCGAACACGATGGGGTCAAGTAGAAACGACTCAATATACACGTCTCAACACGTTACCGGCACGCATTCGTCTGTGACACCACGGAACCCATTATCAACCGGTGGGTTTGGCAGCGGTGGAACCACACGATCAGTTTTGCACACACTGAACGCGGTATGTGTTAAGCCCATCACAGACAGTCACCCAGAAAACGCCAGTACATTCACCTCGTCAAATGACAGCTCAAGACGTAGTGAGGATCAATAATGTACTGCGTATTTCAACATTAAAACTACTCCATCTAAGCATTTTGATTTCAGTAGCATGCAGATCCTCTTTTAGGTCAGTTGAGAGAAAAAAAATCATGCCGGGAACTGCACTGGTTTCTGCTTTTCGTTTCTCAAAGGAAACAGAAAGCGAATCTTTGCGACATCTATTTCCATCAACCTTTAAGTTTGGCACGCACAATCATGACAGTCTTGCAGCGAGAACAAGGTTTCCCCACTCTCATCAAAGACAGAATTTGTGTTGTCCATCAAACATAGCTACTACCGGTTATGATGTCCTGACAGGACGCGCGTGTGATTTCAGTCAAGGAGACGGCCACCCGAATCGCTAAAATGACACTCAGAGTAGCACAACAGTAGCGACGAGTGAGTGGCATCAACTTCCGAAATTGACAGTCGTGTGTAAGTAAGCAGCTAAATACAGTCAATGTTGATGTAGCTGTGAGAACACAAACGACATAAGGGCTCATTATGCAAAATCGGTCTAGCTCGCACAAACACCGGTTGTCATTGTTGTCCGGTGAACGAGTCGCAGAGCATGTGCAAGCTGCAGAACGTAGCAGCGTTCGCAAGGAAATCAAATAATGGGTGGAGGAAAGTGACGTGATAGCATCAAAGTAGTTACAAAGCACCAGAACGATGGACAGCTGAATCAACTTTGTAAAACATCCAGCGGATGCTAAATTTGATACGTTTGGAGTAATGCCTGATGGACAGCCATTAAACATTAGCACTGCATTCCCATAATCGATCTCAAGAGACTGAGAAAGCATACAATAATGGTAAGTAGGTTGAGTGATGTACGGTAGTCTTTTGAAAGAACTTGCGTGGGGATAACTTGTTGTTTGTTGTGTAGTAACAACCCCTCTTTGTTGAAAGTGCCATACAACAAAGAATAATAAACTCCTCAACTAAACACTGACTACGAAGAAAACGGTCACTTCTCTACCATTTTTGGATAGAAATACGATAGATTAGGCCATACAAGAAGGATGACCCCAAAGACGAACTACCATCCCATCTATACTGCTATCCTAACCAGCCGAAATCAGTATGGAACCCCCTAAGGATCGTTTACCACCAAGAGGGGCCGTAGGCTCCTCTGTGGCGCTTTCCTTTCAGAAGAATGCTGTACATCTACGCTAACAAAACAGAAAAACTGGAAGCAAGAATCGCTCTTCAGTTGGAAAATATTTGGCCATTCTTATTCTTATAATCGTCTGCTATGGCCAGCTGCCTAGTACCTACACGAAAACTAGACTGCGGTTATAACCAAGTGATGCATAGTGACAGGTTAAATCCATCCAGTATCTGGGGGAAATATTTGTGAGTTTTTAAGTTTCCGACGCATCACAAGCTTTACATATGAGCTCTGGATCGTTAACAAAAACCCTCATTTTATTGGCTGTTGAGCAGGTGGCACACTATCGCACTACTACACTGCGATCCTCATTGTATGTTTTCTGCGTAGTGAAACATGGTTCTGCTATAGTAAACGCGTCCCAAAGCGAGAAGGTCATGAGAAACAGGGTACGGGTCCACCCCAAAAGGCGGTTCGCCCAACTCGTCCAATTATTTCCAACCAACGACGTGGCTTCCGGATGTCTGAATGGATGAAAACAGTCAAGAGAATTTATCCAAAGATGTTGCTTGCTAGGCAGTGGCTCTGTCAGCCGAGTTACTAATAAATTGTTTTCTTTTCTGAGGCATATAGTATAACATGAGTAGGTCTCTGCTGTTTTCAAGGAGAACCGATGTTGACCCACGAGGATGGAACGTTACAAGTAATCGGCGAAAATATTTTGAAGTTAACCCTAGTGTGCGCATAACACATTGGCCATTTTCACATGTTTTCCGCCGAAAAAACTCTGCATCCACGAGATGAAGCAAATTCGTCAATGAAATATACACTAATCCTCTGCATCTCATCTCACACTGTGTGCATCCCTCCGCAAGAAATAGTGGTTCCGCGCATGATGCACTTTAAGCGAGGCCCCAAGGGGTGCGTACTCTCAGTGGATACCACTGTATTTGAGGCAGCGGGAAATGATTAGTTGAACCACGATTTGGTTTACCAACATATTTGAAGCTAGGCTTCGTTCACAGGACCCCACAATAGTACATATTACTGCAACTTAAACTTTGATGTACCCTCCAAGATGTTTGATTAAATTGACGACAGGTTAGACAGTTCAGATTGCGTAGTTAGTCAGACTGCTTGTTGGTAGAACAATTGCGACTTAATTTAGTCTCTTCGTCTCGTCTCTCAACAGACTTAATTATGTTGTGATGAGGAACGATGTGTTCCGGGAAAATAAACCTGTACAGTACACCCCTTATAAAAACCATGAAAAACGAATCAGATGTTGATGATTGCCTGCGGCACGTGACGAATCAAAGCAAGTTATTTCCCACCTTGGTTCTGTTTCTCCAGGCTTGGGTCATTTGGGAAAGTGCCCAGGTCTTTGAATGAAGTACATCCGTGACGCAGTAGAAAGTGCAATGAAGCACATGCATTATGAAAAGGAATAAACAACCCCCCATTCATGAATTAGCTGTGATAAATAATGAGTCAAATAATACTTCAGGGTAAATGGAAGTTTCCCGATGGAAATAAACACGGCTGTCAAGTACGAGCGGAAAACACAACCCTCTGAGGTCATGGACCAAGTATGTTGGAAATAATGTTCGTTCTATTCTGGAAAACAGCTATAAGTTGTTTTGGTGCTGAGTGTTTTTTCTGGTAAACAACCTTACAAAACAATTGGATAAGATGTGCGCCTTTGAAAGTAAGTTATTGCATGACCCATTCCGGTTGGGGCTCATTTTCTTACGAGAAAATTACTACATCCTAACGCTGGTTTGGAAGGTACCGATGTGGGCAGTGCGCTACTACTTGATGTGATGATGATGATGATGAGAGGAACGATGCGAAGTTTGACCCGAAACCGTAATTAACAGCAGGTTTCCAGAGCGAAATTCAGCCTCCTAGTTCGAGTTTTTCATTGTTCCCTAACCATAAGAGCAATCTGGTGTGATTCCAAACATATGGTTGACGGCTTTAAAGAGATTAGAATCAGCACGTAAGCGATTTCGTAGAAGTCGAAGCACATTGGTTTTCACAGGAGACTCACCTGAAACCCAATCGAATCTATCATTCATGATATTCTTCAAAAGAATGTGCTGCACAAAGGTCGCCTCATGTTTCAGTTGGTAGGATATCCGAGATATCGAAGTACACCTTCTTGAAGGAAACTGATCACGAGTTTCCGTCAATCTTATGTTCTATTTGAAGCCACGAATTGAGTGTATTTGACAAATTTTCGTGCAATTCGGGGAGTACGCGTTCCTGATGAGTCCCAGAAAGGGCGAAATCGGTCGTCAGCTGTCAAAGAATTTCCAGAAACCTTGCGAGTAGTTTCCTTTTTGAAGTAAGACACCCATATGCCATTGAAGTAGCTTGTCGTTACCCTCTAGTTTCCCATTAAAGCAGCCAGAAAACCTTACCTTTCCTGGTCACCCATCATCCAGCGCTTAAATCGATGATCATAACTTTTCATAGCGCAGAGATGCGGTTTTTCTCTTTTGGAAGGGCATATTTTCAGAACAACCCCCGTAAGACCGGTGAAACTTTAGTGCACTGACCCATATCTATTGAAAAGTTAGAGCACACGAGCACCTATGATTTCGTCCAGTAATTCCAGCAATTAACACATGTGCACGGTATGAAAGTGCTGCTACGTACTGCTTCACCGAAGAAACATCTTCCGGAGACTCCAGAATGTCTTTGCGATGGAACAATAAATCCTATTTGTATCCCGGTTTCTAAAACGGCTTTCGCAAATGGGACTGCCTGCGTACCAGAGCCTAAATTACCACGTGAAAAAAACTCAAGTCTAGTCAGGAAGAGTTCATTGATAAGGTGTAAGTCAACCGTCCGCGGATCACAAGGCGAAACCTCAAAAACTACACCGAATTCTCATAAGGGAAACTCCTCACAAGGTTGCTGAAAACTCTTCGACATCGAATTCATGTGACACGCACCCACATTAATTTTGAAGCTAAAATACTGAAAACGTCCTGCAGATGACGTAATTGAGCGCATTTATTCTCTTGTTATTAAGCTTGCATTTGTATCTTCCGGAAGGAACTTAATCGAGACGATTGGAATAACGAGGCCTACCAGTTGAAGGGATTGCCACAAACATGGGTGAAAGCGTGCACGACCTATCCGTGCATGAGTTAGATACCAGCCAACCACTGGCAAATTATCACTAGAATGAAGCAAAATCCTAAGAAAGTATAAGCCAACTCTCCACGGACAAAAACTTTGTCCTCCTCATTAATTGGCATTTGTTCAAATGACCCGGAGAAAGTGGGTCTTTTAAACGAGTTCGGTAAAATGTCCGGCTGAGATAACATCCTATTCTGCCATAAAACTTCCCCTCGAATTTCATGATGAGACCTAATCATTGTTTCATGTGGCGGGAACTATCCTGTCGATTTGGATGCAAGACTGACAAACTTAACAGAAGCGGTCTTAACAGCTAATCATTCATTCTATACACTGGGAATGCTGTATTTATAGAAGGAATAGAATTTTCTTCTGTAAAGACGGAGTGTTTTATAACTTCCCTGCATGGCTCCCACTACCTGCACTAATGAGGATATGGCTCAATCGTCTAATCCAGGAGAGATAAATCCTGATCCAAGGCAAGCGCGTTCAATAAGAGGCAGTTTTTACCTACCCGTTCCTTTCACTTCTTCATAATTACAACTTGTTACGAATTGGCGCGTTCTCTGGACTCGTCTGTTGGATAAGCATTGCTTTCCTATGTCTCACGAGTACGCTACTAAGTGTGAGACCACTTATCGAGCGTGAGAATCCACCGGAGTGATACTCAGACACATTTCAGGACAGAAAGCCGACAGGAGGAACAAGACAATACGATAGTTCATAGTTTTCATATCTTATGCCGCTGGCTTTCGCCGGCTTCTCACACAAATTTTGAAAGGTTAATTTGACATGACATTCATTAAGTCCAGCAAGGTGGGGTTTTGAGGTGAATTGAAAGAGATATATCGTTGACAGATCGCTCAATAAAAGGTTGTTCTTTAATTCTTCGTACTGAGTTTCTATGTCAGTTGTTTCAAGAGATATTCTTTTTACACTTCTAGGTTTCGTTTTCGATTATGTCTGTCATCTGCTGGCCACAAATCGTTCCGTTCGATTTCATCCACTAGGAGTGATGTATAAATAAGCAACCTGGTCTTATAATTTTGTCCCACATTGGCCTATTCAGTCCAAAGAAAACGGGATACCTGTATTAAGGAGTGGTTTTGTCCTAGGTTCCCTCTAAGAGCGTTATAGCCCGCAGCTGCTACGTGAGGTGATAGATCATGCTAATGTTTCAACTACTCTTTTAATTCAACTTCCCAAGTGCAATAGAGACGAAGTAACTAGACACCTTGAAACCCAAATTTACGATTGTGAATAAGGCTAATTGAACCAGAAACGAACTGTCTACTCTTCGAATGTGTGGTCCATTTCTTGCAACCGAATTCCTTCGAAATTTTTTTCTTAGCGTTCATGTTTTCTCCGGAGCACCATCAAAGACTTGTATCGCGATGAATTCCACAGAAACATTTGCAATACAAGCACTGATTGCAAGGTGCATCGACTGACATCGGTGACCGAGACATTCCTTGCCCATACACGCAGGTGTTGCATAGGCGTCAGGTGTCACAGGACAACGTATTATGGGTAGATAATGTTGCAGCGGTTCGCCATGACCACTTGTTCAAGGACGCGTGTGTGTGTGTGTGTGTACATATTCACATATCACCGATTTTTTAGTTCTTCATGTGTGTCTCCATGCCTGCTTGTTTAGGAGAGGTTGTCGTATTAACGGGACGAAAAAGCAGGAAAAAAGGAACACCGAAACATCGAACCGCTCTACGCCAACCTTCATCTAGGTCATGGCGTTGGAGATTACAAAAGACCATTAACAGTCTCTCCTTAGATTCGACTACGTCCTCGCTGGAACAGGTGTGCATGGCTAATTTGGAAGACTTGCGCACATTAATACCGTTCATGTAATGAGACCGTATCAACAGTGACAAACAGAGGAAAACATTTGGACTATGAATAGTTGATCGCCAGAATTCTACGGGAACATTTTGCGGACGAGATGACCAACAACACACACCTATTGTGGCGACGGGATTTCCGAGAAATCTACATGGACATAAAATCAGCTTCGACAATCGAGGGAAAGCAAGCTTGGGGGTATAGTTTTGAAGTCTAGACGAACACAGTTGGTCCGCTTTGGCGCACAATTCAGTTAAACTGGCCAACAGAAGGTTCAACTATTGGGAACGAGGTAAATAATGTGCAAATACATGACAGGCTCTTGTGGATTTTTACTCAACTATGAACGAGGAAGGTGTAGACAGCTGCGCATCCCTTACCAGATCTGGACAACACCGAGCTATGGGGCAGTTGTCTCTCGTCTGGCCCAATGCAACAGGTGGAACTATTCTAACCTCAAGTTAGAGCAAAACGTTGATGGGGCACCCTATCAGGAGTGAGCTATCTGACAAGCAGTAATACTCAGTGGAACCGTTCATAAATTCAATAATGAAGAAGAACTGTTTACGAACAATGTATGATACAAGGCTAAACCTTCATATTTTCAAGCCAACTAAATGTCCGAAAGGCGGTGGGTTGGTCACTCCTCATCGAATGTTACTGAGAGCAATGTGGTACACTGAACACTATGTGCACGGAGGAAACTGCCGGCAATCTGAGAGCACAAGATAGCTACGCCCATGTGGACGTAGTGAGCAACTACACTTTACATCAGTTCCATGAGGATCAATTTCGGCGTGACAAGGATTTCACAATAAGGGAAAACTGCAAGGTTTGGAATAATGGCAAAGTGAGCACATTGTTTTTTCTTGATAAAGCAAATAACTTTGAGCCAAAAAGCTGAATTTTCTAAAGAAGGGTAGACAACTCAAGTGCTTCACGAACATCTCGTGTAAAATTTGCGGTGAAGTAAAAGAGAGATTGGATTACTCCATTTGTCCTTCTAATCCAGCCAGATGTACCATTATTCGTTGGTTTTGATGAGGATAGGGGTAGTACCATTATTCGTTGGTTTTGATGAGAGAAGGATAGGGGTATTATTTAAGAGCGATTCCAGGAAATTTGGTCCCGTGTCCAGATGTTTTTCTGATTGTTTGTCCCGACTGCTACAAAGACGTCATTCTGTGCAATGTGTTCATTAATGATTGCTGATACTATCGTTATCATTATTGTCGCTGTCGTTCATTATTAGTACTACAGAAAAACTGGCCGGAAAGCAGGATTCTGTGAGTAGGTGGGCCAAGCTTATGAAAGCCCAGGCAGGACCTTCCTAAAATTGTTGGCTTACAATTTCAAGCTGCGGTGCAAGCTTTTACAAATTGGAATATATAGTTTTTTTAGGAATGCCCAACGCATTTCCCATCGTGTTTAGTTTTGTTGAAGACTGATTGCAGAGCGAATTTTTGGAGCAGGGTTATACAGCTAATGTGGTTGATGACATCACACTCAAACTAGATTCTTGTATTTTTTATTGGCTCGTTACTTCGAGAGGAAACCACGTAGCCCACCAGGAACAGCTGTGTGGTTACTCCGAAGAGAGAACACTTCCTCTCAAGATATACCATATACAGTACTCCCCTCCCCGAGAGAAAACCGCTAAGCATTTTTAAGAATACCTTGTGGACAAGAGTTTTTCCTCGCGCGAGTTTGTGAAATAAAGGTCATATCGCACACTTTCTATGCCAAAACAATGGAAATCCAATGGTTCCCCAGTGGTTTGAACGGGTTCTCTGAGGGCGGGATAGAATTTTTCATTTCATATGAGATAAATGACAAAGACATTCAAAGTTGTTGCTTGAGAAACGTTCAGCTATAGCACCCTTCCGGTGCCTAGCTGCCATGCCACTTGAAGGAAGCACGAAGGCTGGAAAACTGCCAGGTTGCCCAAGCCTAGACAGGGGAAGTAGAGAAGCGGAGGTCGGGTTCGAACCGCTGGCCTTCCGGTCGGTAAATTCGTGCTCTAACCACTTGGGCCATCGCGCCCCCGGTTGTTGTTTATCTGTGGTTAGCATTGTGAACTTGTATGAGAGTCGCTGGTCCTTGTTCTCTAAGTAACTAAGAGCTACTGTTTTTTCATCTCGCTAAGAGCTACTAAACGAAACAATTAACCAAGAAAATGTATTAACAAGCAATAAGAGAAACGAAGTGAATTATCGGAAACCCTAATATTTTGAGGTAACATGTGCCGTATCATCCTATATTTCAGTTTCATTGTTTCCAGTCGGTGCTGCAACTGAAAGCGTTCAAACGAATGTTGCTGTGGTCTCATTCAAAGCGTAATCATGGGTAAGAATTGTTAGAGTGAAGCCAAGTAAATTCCACTGATTTGATGGGTTACCTTATCATCGGCGCGTGCAATGTAATAAGCGTAAAATGGTAGGTGACCAACAAATTTAGAAAACGACATAAGACATGGGATTTGGTCATCATCACCCTAATCGACAGCATGACATCAGTGTTCAACACTGATGCTTCGCTACCGTATAGGGTTTGGGAAGAAGTGGAATTGAAGGAATTCCACACCTCCAAAGTCATCCCATTGAAATGGGTTCCTACAAGAAGCCTTTTTCCTGTATAATGATCACAATAAGGTGTCTGTCTAGGTAACAGTGCCCATTATCCTACAAAGGTTCCTATTAGTACAAGCATTCCGTTCACTTAGTGTTACCAGAATGTGGACGTGAAAGAAGGCAAACAAGGTGGCTAATATTGGAGGTGAACAAACCTTCTTTTCGCACTCCCAGTGTCCATCTGACGAAACGAACTGCACCAGGGTTAATGTATCCAAAGTAATGGGTAAGCTACCACAAAGGTTACAACGATACTGTCCAAACCTTCGGGGATTGAGTCACTCCTGGATTTCGATGTGTTATCCCTTGAAGCTTGAAGCTCTGGTCAGTATAAATTAACTTCTCTATGATCATAAATAGATTACAAACAAAACTGTCAGCTGGCTTTGCATTGGTGATGAGACCTGAGGATTTGTGATATCGAAACTTGACATACAATATGTATTCGAAAACTTGTGGCAATATTTTAACGGGCTTAGATTTTCGATGGTGGTTCTCGAACTCGAATTTGGTAGCTAGAGGGCTGTTGCTTTAAGGATGGTGAAATTCATTTCAGGAAAAAAAGCCTAGCACACAAAGAATCGGAAAACGAACAACATATTATCTGGGGCATGCATAGGTACCTTCCAAAGTCAAAGATTGTATTCCTGAATTAAACTACTCTCCACGTTTCCTCAAGATAGAACTCTCTGGATAGGAGCCACTGCACTGGATCGTTCGGCTGTAGCACCCTCTCGGTGTCTAGCTGCCTTGCTATCCGAAGCATGAGAACTGAGGTACTGCAAGGTTGCCCAAGCCTAAACAGGAGCAGTCGAGATGCAGAGGTTGGGCCCAAACCACAGACCTTCCAATCAGTAAATTTGCGCTTTAACCACTAAGCCATCTCGAGCTCACTGGATAGACGACAACAGTGCTCCATGCGAAACACCGTCTAGCATACGATCCATACAAATAGAGGTAATTCTCAGAACTTGCTGAACACTCACTTATTCCGTAGGACTGGTGGAGAGAGAATTGGTGCAACTTAATTCAAACACCCGTGGTTTAGTCCATTTGGAAACGCAATTTTGACCTCAAATTAACAGATGAATCTTGAGGTTCAAACTGGTTATCCGTCTTTACCAGCAGAGAGCGCCTCTAATCAATTCATCATTTGCCTTTATGCAAGTTAAACACCAGTAGATTCCTTAGAATGGACCATAACGGGTAAAGATGCCATCTGGTCTCTTCAGGAAAGGTGACCTCTGTTTGGAAAAGCACATCATGACTGACGGAGCACAACACTGTGCGGTTTTCAGGGAAGTGATATCTCTCCCTCTATGAAAGCGCTTCTCCTTTGGTGGGCTAATTCAGCTGAGTCTGCAATCATTATCGAACTATTCTTTCCTTATCACATATGTCACACTGAGACCACATGAAATGATGTCCTGTCTAATCGATCCGTAACACGACACCTAAAGAGACCCCACGGGCGTAGATAAAGCGATTCCGCATAAAATCCATCTCCGTGTTTCGGACTAACTACTATATCGATTATACATTGCTTATGTGATAGTGACACTTGTTACGGACGGGCCCATCAGGGAAGCTCTTGTGACCGTTTTATTCATCGGAGTAATAGTGGCCAAAAATGGGTGGTTCTCCATTGCAATTGCGTAGTAGTTGGGGAATTTGTGCGTGCTGTATGAGACTTCAAAAAAACTAAATTCAACGGACCAGGAAAATGGAATCTTTGCAAGCTATTCTTTGATTCATGATGATGGTTTATCCCAAAACCTGTATCTCGGTGTCAAGCTAATAATAACCTCACAGAATGTGAAAATTTAAACAGATCAGAGACACTAGTCTGTGGTGGAATTCAACCCTCGTATTCACTCTTCGAGGACCAAATAGTGATTCATTTCACACACGCCATTTGATATGGAAGGAAAGCAAGACAAAACAACGCGCTCACGTGTGTTGTCTCAACCAAACCTGTACGAATGACCGTCTGATCTGTAACAGTCCGCTAGCACTGCTCACTTGTCAGGTCGCCTCGGTGAACATTTAAACCAGTTGTCAGGGCCTTAGATACAAGAAACACCGGCGATAATTTGCGGGTGGTGACGGGTGTGTGCAAAGGCAATATAGAAGCAGTGGTGTCGGCTGTTCGATACGCATCGTTTCATGACGTGTGATGCAAACAACATGCTGCTCGCTGACAGCCTTACCGTGTGAAGGTCAGATATGAGAACCTATGAAAGACCTATTCAAGGATAGGAGTGACTGCTTTACTATCAGTCAGGGTTTCTTCGCTTCTTTTGTGAGGGACAGAGAACTATGCTGAAATGTCTACTATCTGGTGCAACAGACAGGATAACGATTTAGACTAACGGAGTGTATAAATGATGAATAGCTCCGTTTATTGAATAATTTAGTAAAATGTGGAAGCGATTGACGAGTACTATTGGTGGTCTCCACCTAATTCAGATAATGGTCAGTGGTGTATTGAGCGACTGGGTTGTGCTTCCCGTCCTGTTCGGTGACAGCATCAACTAAAACGGTAGATTAGAGTGAATAACACTCGGCTGATGGACCTTTCTGTGTATGCATTGGTTTCACGGCGTAAAAATCCACGGAGCCCTATCCAAACACTCATTTAGGCTCATTGCAATCTCACAGGAGTGATTTGTTTTACGGAAAACGTGTGCAAGTGTACTGGTGGTCGTTCTGTTTCCGACAAAGTGCATAAACCAAGTTTCAAGAACTGTGAGGCCATACTCCTGAGGACGACAAACCCTAATCCCTACCTTCTAAGGATATTATCCAGTTATCTCCTCCGGAATCAGAGCATCTAGGCGCGATTTAGTAAAGCAAACTGGAAATCAACTTGTTTCAAGGTATCGAAGCATGAGGACCAGATGCACATTCAATGAATTCCGTATATTTTTATAGTAATTTTACTTTCTGTGCAGCATCCTCTTGACCGAAAGCACGGCCACGCTGCTTTAATTGTCATTTTAAAATGCAGTACTTGCAGGCTGGAACCCCATGAGTAGTAATATCTCAAATACTTTAGAGATTTTCGTGGCACGATACTTCCTTATAGTGAAATTTCACCTTAGAAACTTCACTCCGTTTCTGGGGTAGAAAGTAGAAACATTTTCAGGTCCGTAAAGTGGATATCACATTGAAGTTTGTCATCCATGTCAATCAGTCTATTGAGTATCACGCTGCACTGGAACGCTGCACGGTGAACTGGACTGACAGTTTATCATCTACTGAGTTCACACAGTGATTTTTCAACCGTCTCATACAATTGCAACATAAATTGAAAGTATCGAGATAGGAAAGTAAGGAAAGTCAGAGTAGTAGTCAGAGTGCTATGAAGAAACATTCTTGCATAGTTTGCAATTCTTATGAGTCAGGTTGATCAGCAAATCGGGTGGTCCCTCGCGTACCAAAAACCAATCACTTTGCAGACAGCCCTGACGATAAAACAGTGTACGTCTCGGTTATCGATGTATGGACTCTGTGTGCGTCTGAAATGGCCACTCCAGCTGAAGTGAAATTCTCTGAAGTGTTAGAATTATACTGAAAACTACCCGCCACGTCGTACTCGCGCAAACCCAATCTGACAATCTGATCCACCTTCGCAGCTTTTAAGTAAGGAATAGGATGTCTCACATTAGTTGCTTCTACTCCTTCCCTCTCTCCATCTCCCGAAGGTGTTTATTAGCTGCGACTCCGTTGGACGGAAATCCCTTTACGAATGAATGATTTTCATCGGTTCGAATTTCTGTGCAATCCAGAGGGAGTAAATAGACGAAAATGGATTTCCCAAATAAATGCACACAAGATACGTCCTCGATACTTATTCAATCCCACCACCAGATGCCTAGTCACTTATTGTGCATGCCACATGATGACGGCCCCTCAAGAGCTGTCAGAATATCGCACATGCGGCAGCAAATCACGGACTCCACTCTAAGCCCTGAATTTACTTCCGCAATAAAATATCCCCTTCAACAAAGCACTTTAACGACCCGTCTTACTGAGATCGAACAGATATGCATGTACACTAGCCTTACCTGGAGGAACACCTTCAGGGCTCGCAAGAAGTTACTTCAGCGACTGTATTCCGTCGTCGGCGGGTGAACACTACGAAGGCAATCGCAAGCTTTCTGCGTTGGGTTATCGAACTATCATTTCTATCCGGACGTTTCTCAACAACTTTTGTGATTGTGGAACAGAATTTGCCGTTTCGTCTGGAATAGACGCCTCAGATGTTCAATATGGTTGCATGCCCGTGACTAACACAACAGAGTGGAGCTGTATGATGGCCTCTAGCCTAACTAATCCAAACCATTATGAAGTTTCGTTAAACTTGAACAGGAAACGTTCAAACCGTTCAAAACATTCAACACGTTGTCTTGGGAAGTCGGGAATCATTCGGTTACCGTGGGCTGCTTCGTCCTTTCTTCCAGAAATATTACAGGTGGTCGGTATTTCAACCGTGGTAACAAATGGTACAGTGGACTTTTAGGAGGCTAAGCAGACGGCCAAGTAAAATAACAATCAGTCAAAAAAAGCTCACTAATCCTGTTCATGTGGCACAAACTACTTCAAATTAATAAGTTAATTTGGTTCAAGGACACAGGGTATTTCCATTGTGATGTTTCCCCTTGGGGAATGAAGTTGCTATTTCAGGGACCAGAACGGCTTTTCTTGAACTGGACGAAATTCTTAACCTTCTAAATTGCCTCCTCGATGGAGGAACTCCACTTTAGGGAGATTTCCTCAAACGGGTTGTGTATTGGATTGAATACCTGGGAAACTAGGTTCACAGGATAGGCTCCATCTAGCTGAATCACTATCTCCCTAGAATGACCACCGAGAATGCTGCGCAACGATAACCAAGCAACTCTTTAACTCATCGGATGGAGTCTGATACGCGTGACAGTTTTCCGCGTGTTACCACCCTGATATGGTCAGGTGCCGGCTAGACTGACGCGAAAGAACTAAAAAACGAACAATGAAAATCGATGGAGCGTCACAGTATATCCTCATATGTTAAGCAGTCAGTAAACAGAGAGGTTACTTGGGTATTCACTAGGTAGCTAAGGGGACACGATGCGCACTGAACCGAAAAATCATATGCTCACGGTTACTACTGTTTTGCCGGTTGTAAGTACCTAATTTCGAAATCATAAGGACCTCGTTATTGCACTTCACCCCACAAGTGGCTGAAAAGTGATCATACATATCCCATTATGTCCAACCCTTACACAAAAATCCTTGGTCAGTCACATTTAACTCCAGATGCTTCGCTAATTCTATGATTAAGTGGATTTGTGAGACGACAATAACTGAAATGTGGCAAATGATTTATACGGATGTCCTCAAAGTCGCAGTGTCCAGTTTGCCAACCCCGGCTTCGTAATCTCCAGCACGTTAGCTCCCACATTTGATTCACATCGCCTCATAGCGCGTTGCAACGGATGTGCTGTTTAGCGTAAGCAGTCATCCGGTTCACATGCAAGAGCATGAGGGTGTATGAGGGTGAAGAGCGATAATGTCCCCCAAACCCGCTGAACAGAGTTAGTCATTCACACGTACCCTACACATTCCCTGCGCCTCTCACTGCAAGTCAATCAAGACGACATGGGACCGATTTCGCAAACAGGTCTTACGAAGTATTCGCACCGAAACTGCAACTCTTGTCTGGAAACCCGGATTCCGATTCAGTTTTGGTTTACCTGAGAAACCGAACCTCTGGGGTGTCATGGATTTCGCTGCATATTTATTCCTAATGTAACTTACACTTTATAGTATGCTTTGCTTCAGTTTAAACGGTTCCGTCCACCACAGTAACCGAAAAAAAAACGGTTGTGCAATGCTAAAATACTCACCTGTTCAGATGACTGGTTCGGTCACCGCATGCAGCTGGAGAGGCAGCAGTAATAATTCCAGTAGGAAAAAATTCCGACGGTTGCTGGACAGCCGAGCGACTTGTGCAAATAGGGTGTTTTTTGTTCAGTCGCTGAGCTATTAAAACAAGTGCGTGTATCCGTGATATCCAATTGCGAAGCCGTAGAGAGGTCGCAATGTTTGACCCCAGAACAAAGACAGCAAGACAACGTAGAAAAAATTCCACCACGTTTTCGACTGACCGTTCAGACAGCTCTGAGCACTGCGTATAAATAAACACGAACGCACTCGCTTACACCCACGTATACGAATGACGTGCTTTTGAGGGCAGATCACGCCAGGGCCACGATGCTTGACGTAGAACCGGTGAGTACCGGGAGTGCAGTTATCGGTATGGCCAACAAATCAGATGGGAAGCTGGTACACCCAGCTGACATCCGTATCTGTGCTCCGTCTAAATTTAACGAAATAGCGATGTACGCCATAAACAGGCGCACACCCGTCTCTATATGTACACACTGTGAGAGTTACAGAGTTGCGCATGCGAGCGTCTGCACGTTATCGGAGGTTTGCATGTGTGTGCATGCGTGCCCATAGTTAGCGCGTATCGCTTGCAGTACAATCACAGCTTATCGATTTAAGGTGATGGGTATGGTAACACCCCCGGCATTGAATGCGTGGTGCGTTCGTATTGGATGCGATGGTACTGTGGCATCATAAGGAACACAGCACTATAAAGCCTGTATGTGTGGAGCGTCCTTGGCCTTGGTTGTCGTGCTGGCCCCAGCTACTATGCCCCGATCGCCGTCACCGTGCCACGCCATGGCGCAAATGTCCCGCTTGGGCCTTGTTGTACCTATGTAGCTTTACCCAAACGGTTCATCCGGTCAGGCGAGAGATGCACGGACGCGCACGGCAAACACACACGCGTGCGTACGTTTGCGTAGCGCAGGCACGACTACCATGTGTCTGTACTATCTGTCTGTTCGACGCGCGCACTTCAGAAAAACCGCCTGTAGGATGCGCACGCCACCCAGTCGGTGCGATTCGGAGTCGTCCGTCTGGTTGCGGTTTGCTCTGTATCACGCCCCACTTCGTGGACCACTGTCTGAGCATAGCTGGAGCCAAGATGGTGAGTGGCGTCTGAAAACTAGGTTCTGCCGAGTCCTGTCAAAAAATCAACCCCTAAAATGGACACCTGTGGCGTTTTGAGGGACTTGCGGCGTCATGACTAGGTGAATCATGAGCTTCAATGATATCACTAGTCCTTACAACCCATTCTTTTTGCTCCCATTGGATTGAATGTTCTTAGGTATGAAGCCCATCACAACATGGGTGTTGACCGTCATCACACTCCTGTTGTAACCACACCCCTATTCGGTTGGCGGGGTACTGGAAACGAGGCTCGAAAAGCCTTGTTACAGTTCAGTCTGCAGAATTCATGGACCATTGTACATCTGTCCGGTCCATTTTATTACCAGGCGTTTATTTTTTCACCGAGCTACAGAATGTGTTATGCAGGTATAAATCCCCATCCTGGTGAATCTGAAATCTCTGAGGTGGTTTAGCAACGAAGTTAGCTATGGTTTTTATGGTTATCCACGTTGCACGGAGGACGAAGTAATACAGCCACTCAGGTTCGGATATCCAGGCTGCTTCATTTTACCTTGGGTTAGGATGGCTGCTTTGATGATGCATGTGAAAAGCTGTTTGAAAATGAACACAATCATATCATAACGAATCCTCAGTCGGATAGGCTAGCAAAGCACACGACTAGACAGTAGTTCAGCGCCCCTTGCGAACGTACAGACAATGCGGCTGAAGAGTCAAGGTGCATTCTTCCGCGAATGATGAAATGCACAGTAAGACGCACACTATCTTATTGCGCCACAGTGAGAATACCATTGGCCTGGTTGCATGCTCTATGTGACAACGGATGTAGTTCTATCTGCTGATGTAAGGCAATGCTTGGGGCCTCATAGTTGAATGTAATCAACTGTGACTGAATGCAGGTCACGCTGAGGAAACCTGTTACGTATATAGTCTGATCGCCGGTGTCCGTCAGAGCACAGCATGAGGGGCTTGATTTGACAATGAAGCACCGTATGTGATAGGCAGAATAACCAACTCAAAGCAGTCCGTTGTCTTATAATTGGGTTTTTTATAGACTATGGCGTTCACATTCACATCATTCTCGTTTGACCAGTCACCCTCCTGTGTTGCAATAGTTATTCGGATTAGACCACCCTAAAGTCCTGACAGACGCGTCAGTCGATGTACAACACCGGGATAGTCACTGGGTTGCTATTCGAGGCGTCGAGTAGAGTAGTCGAATAGCTCAAATGTGGACAATTTTGCCTGTTCAGAGGTGGTGATTTAGGTGCCTCCATTGTACGGTCGCATCTCATGTCAGACGTCCAGTACTCAAATCCTGGCACAGTTTAAGGTAAGCGAGGCTGATAAGCGCTAATAAGAGTGGAAATTGGGTGTGTACGGGTACACCGTAGTAATTGTGCTGTGACGAACATTTGTATGGTTTATTGTTCGGTTTCTGTCATCGAGACTGCTGCCCAACAATTTCGGTGTGCCTAAAACACTGTACAGAATGGGAACGTTGGCTGCTGTATTCATACCGGTTTATGTGAGATTAAGTCCGCAGGACCCGATAAGCTCTGAAGCAGAGAACTGCAGCTATGCATAGTAAGAGAAAGCTGAACAAGTGAGGTTTACTGAGGTTTTTTTCAGAACCTCAGACAGAAACACACGTACAGCGTGATCCAATGAAGTAAAAATGAACTATAAATATGTGAAACATAAAAGTGTAGAGCAAGATTACATCCAATTTGATGCGTTCACAGGTCCAAGCTATCGGACGTTTTGATAATTTCTCAGTAGCCACAGTTAATCTGATAATAACAGTGGTTCACTACATACTTCTTCGGGTTAGGCTGATGCAGTATGATGCAACGGGTAGATCAGCTCAGTCAGTGATTTAACTGTTTATTTCGTGGTCCATGGAGCAAGTTGGATGGCGAAATTCTGGGTGCATGTATAAAAAGACATCGGAAACGTATTCCTATCGTTGCCACACTGCTACAAAGAAAAGAAACCCAGACAATCGAAACATGTCCCATCGGATTCGCATTATGACTAAAAACGTCCACTATAGTCTCCGGTTTCGTGCACTAGTAAATATACATCTAGTTGAATCCTCTGCTAGACAAAGATACTGCGACGCCAGTACGAAGTCCAGCAAGGTGACCAGAACGAAGTACTGATGGACAGTGCCCTTGTGCCGTTGTCAACAGCGTGCAGATAAAGTAAACATAAGTGTACATACAGGATTAAAGTTTACATTTCCTAATTTCTTGCACTAGGCAATACCGGCCACTTCGTTGTGATGGCGTTCACTCGTAGATGAGCCAAAGTGGATATTGCATAACCGTTTTCCAGGGGTGATATATCGGACTAGAAGCCTCCTTTTTTCAGAAATCTCGAAGAAGAGCACGGCATTATTTTTGGTGGTTTTATGGTTTCAATCAAACACCTCAGAAAAACACAACAACGTTTCAACATTAGGTTTCAACTCTTTACATTCACTCACTTCTACTTTCCTCGAGTAGGCCGTTAATAACACACGCATCATATGACAATACAGGTCCCTCTGTTTACGCGAAAATCTCACGTACAAATTTATCCGGCTTACAGTGTTAGTTTCGTGCGTGCGGGGTCTACAATACAGAACAGTAAAACCGTACTCAGTTCACACCATTCCCAGGAAATAAAATGCTTTCAAGTCTGTGGGGTCTTTTCCGTTTTTTTGGTTGCTTTGTTTAGCTGAATGTTTTCATTTGATGCACGTGATGCGACTTGGTGGAATTAGAATAGCAGAAAAATTAGTCATGAGCAAGCATGTGGCAACCATTTATAAACAGATGTTCCTGTTATGGGAGGGTTCAGATTACATTTGACCAGTATGTATTTAGTCCATGCAGTGATTTGAAATTCTCTCAATGAAGAACAAGAAAAAGTCGATGACATTCATTCATCAATGTTTCTATTGTTGAAAACTGCCAACAGGATTTTGAATGCCACAGATTAGGGTGAAACATTTTTATCTACTCATTTGGTAAAGGTTTGTCGAGATACTCGTGAGTCCTGCTATCGTTTGACCCAACGTTAAAGACTCCACACGTCAGCGGAACCATTCTAGATGGACCTGAGCTCATCAATTTCATTGGTTCCTTCACTGGTGAAAAACATGTATGGCGTTCTTCTAAGAATAGTATACAGAAATTTTAAGATGCAAACATCACACGCGGCGTGAAGTAGCTTGCGACAGGTAACATTCACTCCATGCCTCTCATCATCAAAGCCTGCATCCGATTTCAGTAGTAGGTCTTAAATTAATGTCTGATTCTCTTGTATATCTTAAATGTTCATTCCAGTTAGCTTGAAGTCCTAGCAGCGGCTATGAGAAGCCAGGAAAACGGTCGGCCCTAAGGACACTGCGTCCCATACTTTATCTGATAAAGATACCGTACTAATGTACCAATGTACAATGTACCAATGATGTACCAATATATTGAGCTCTGTGCCAAAATATTACACTATCGTTGTATGTATGCCGGTGGTGATGGATAGCCAGCCGCATACAGATTTGATAGATGCATCTACCAACAACAGTAGGTATGCCACGTCAATCGCCCTCACTGATTTTGTTACCAGCTCTAGTGTTGAAAAATGACTGAATTTCAAAGTTAAACGGACAAAGGATAGCTACGCTGAAATTCTGTCGTAGAAAGTATGTCTAATGATTTATATCAACCAAGGACTAGTCGTTTTGTCAGTAGACTTCGGTCAAACGGGTATCAATTATACTGACTCCAAACGGATCAATCCCATCGTAGCCGCACACTGTTTACAAGTTAGTTCAGTGACTGTGCCTCGAAGAGTCCTTTTCTTTTGCTTGCCACATACAGACGAAGGAGTCGCCAGCCAGATCCGAAGCTGTTGTACCATCAGTTTGCAGGAGATAAATAAAATGCAAACTCAAGTCAAAATGACAAAATTTCGGTTCTTTAAACCACGTCAGGCGATTGGGTCGAACAAAATCTCGTAAACGTGAGGACGCTTTTTGTTTCCAAACTGCTTCTACAATGCAAGATGTGATGTGGAGACCATGATAGCTCGCTGTATAGGGTTTTGAACAAAGGATACCCCATTAGTTTTGGAGTAAAGCTTCCGTCATTCTCGAGGGAACATTTACCTGTTTGCCGAAACTCCGTTGCCTATCCATATGCAAAGTGTCAAAACCATGGGGGTGTCTCGTTCATGCCAGTTGGCGTGAGACCGGGCGATTTAGTCAACATCAGGACCAGGCGCGCGCTATCTTTCCTAGGTAATCAGTACACATTTTACCGTCTGAAGCAGTCCATACGTGGGTCTAGCGTCCAACTTGCTGCTACCCTCGGCTCAGATATGTATCAGGCCAGTGTTCCGAACCTTGAAAATCTCGCCACTGACATATGGTAAAGGGCCTACTTTTTGCTGACTTGTGGTTCAGACAGTTTCCATCTTTTTATGTGAAAAAACAGACAGGCTATCCAAGGCCCACAGTCCGCACAAATCGGAATGCTGCACTTAGCGGATGACCTAGCAACAATATCATTCAAGGCGTGAAATGAAAATCGACGTCGTGCCCACATTCTCACGAACCGAGCAACGAGGTCAGCTGACTGCAGCAACCCGACGGGGTCTGGCCTGATAAAGTTTTGCTAAAACCTTGGCAAGTGCTCTCTGGACCACATGACGCTCTCGAACAGGGAAAGCACTCGGCGGTCCAGTCCAACCGCGGCCAAACGGAGGACAAGAGACAAGTGGAAAATCGATGCACTTATGAGCGCTCCAGAACGGGGTAACGCAGTGATGACCGTAGCTCACACCTTATACACGACACTGCTAACTAAAGGAGCTCTTAACCAGGCATCTAATGCTTGGTTAAAATGCTTGGTTAAATGATTCATCTGGCACCCGACCGACAAGTGCAAATGGTGACGATGTATAGTAAGTGCGGTTGCGATGCAAGTGAGACTGGCCATTGGTTCGATACAATGACTACTGGCGTAAGGTCTTTTACAGGCAGATACGTTAAGGAACTTGTGGTGAAGTACCGAAGTTCGGACAGCATATACGGCGCGCAGATGGCATGCGGGTCACGCACTTCCAGCGAGGTGTCCCTGTGTGTGAATTTCCTCAAGAATTGAATGGAAATTCCCAAGAACTTCTCAGAAGTGCAACGATTCGAGGCATGCGATACATAAGATAACAATGGAGCACCGAATTCAAATGTTGTGTGGTCTGCCGGCATGACAGTTGCATCGGGATGGTATGGAAAACGCTTGATCCTGTGCCATTGATTCGCGAGTCACTGAGGCGTGTTTTCCACTCTGTGATTTATACATCTGTTTGCCATCTGAATAGGAAAGTTAGCCAAAATTTTCATAAAGGAAACTACTCACAAGGTTGCGGAAAACTCTTACCCAAAATTGTTATTGTGATAAAGAAAAGCGCTACGCCTCACAACACTCAACAGGGAGCTAAGCTAATGGGTTGGGCTGATATTTTTGGCACAGAAATCATCGAACTGGTGTGCTTTTTCGGGTAACATGAACGGTAAGTGCTACCGTTAGAGTCTAATTCCTATTCGTTGTAGGCCTACCTTATTCGCAGTTAGAAAATCTTAAGCCAATCATTGGTGATCGCTTCCAGCAGGATCTTAAGCCATAACATTAAAAAGCAGAGTTTACGCAAATATTTGAGTGACAGGAAGGCCGTTCGTCTAGTTACCCGGATTGCCGGACCTGAGTCTTCAAGAGTTACAATCGAGTTTAAAACGGCAAGCCATTCGACTCTGGAGAATGTTATTGTCAGTTAATGTGTACGGAGGTTGTTGTGCAAACAAAACGCTTGTGAATTGTGACTTTTCGTCCACGCTTCAATTTATCAAAGGTATTTTTATCCTGAATGAAACTAGTCTAAGCACAAAACGTGGGCAGCAGCCACCGGGTTGCTTATATCCAACCGAAAAACACATTTTCCCGTAGCACTGGTTTACCAAAGTGGTCAAAATTGACGCGGTTAAAACTTACCTTTCTCTTAAGTGGGCCCAGTACTCGTTGTTCGCTTTCTCAATTCATTTTGTGTCGTCACTGAGTAAAAAAAGACAGTGTTTCACCCAACACAGCGATAGACTGTTATAACTTAAAAGCCGAAATCCATGTCTTTAGGACATTAGAATCACTAAGACGTTCCAGTTAAGCTGGGCCACCTGTTTCTGTCTTATACAAGTAAAAAACCATCTACTGTCGATTTTGAAGGAACATTTACGTCAAACTGTGGACGTATTTGCACCAGCAGGAACAGAATTACGAAATGCCGTCGCCATCGCGCTGCATCGGTCACTAGTAGCCAACTGGTAGCTTCAGTTCACTGAAATTTCTAACAAGTCTGTCGAAGAAGGTCATTGCTGAGTCTGTGCGGCCTACTTCTTCACTCCAAAAAGTCCCCACCCCGGTATGGGAGGGTGGGGCATCGTGAGGAGAAGCGTGACATCATACTAAACCATTAAGGAATTGATAGATAATACCATCAACGGATTTCTAGGGAGACACCAGCGCCCAATTTAGTGCCGTTATCCTTAGGCCAGCAGAAGCCTGGGAGTTCACCGAACAAATTTATTCTTCCGGATCTTAAGTGGTTTCGCTGGCTCACAGGCATTGGCACATCCGGCTATGTTCAAACCTCTTTAGTAAATGCGAATGAAATCACCTGAAACAAACACTCAAACTTTCCGTTCTTTATTCAGTCACTGCGCGTGCCTTTATCAGTTACTACACTGCAACTAACAAAGTCAGATATTCAAAGCATTCAATTAGCACATTGTTTTCATTATTGAACGTCATTTTTCTCCATCCAATGTGTTGTTTAGTCAGGTAGCCACACTCCTCATGTTCATGGTCTAAGTGCGGAGAACCTGGATATACCTTACATTCGAATACGACTTGGAGGATCATTATTGGTCTCAGGGTAACAGCTCACAGAGCTTTACATTTAAGATTACCGTACAGACGTAATAAACTACTCATAAGATCGCTACATAATATTCAGCACCCCACGACTGGTTTCGCCCTTCTTGGTGTTCGTCAGGTGGGCACATTCTCCGAGTTTCCTTCGACATTATGTTCCCCTTGAACCCGAATTGCACGAAATTCGACACTCATGTGCACACCAATTTGGTTTTGACGGGAGACTCATTTGGAACATAACAAGCGATAGATCAACGGGATTCCGGGTGAGTCTTCCATCAAAATCAAATTGGGATTTAGATGAGTGTATGAGTCGAATGGCCATACAGATTTTATAGTAATCCCTTGGTCTGGGCGAAAGCGACTCAAGATTAGTAGCCAAGAAACGGGTCAAACCAATTTTGCTGAAAGTCACCTGATTCTTGCTTCATCATCACCGTAGGTGGCATAATTGGCTGGCTTATTCGCCAACAATAACGAAGATGAGAATGATACTACGCGCAAATGTTGTATTCACATCTGGGGCTTAGCTCGTCATCGATTAATATTCAAGAACGAGAACACTGTACCCATCTCAACTACACATCGCAAATGCCAAGTGCAGCTCAATCGCGGTTACCGTTTGGATCAGTGAAGTGATACGACAGGGGTTGTGCACTTCCCAGAATATACTCGTGAGATTTGTGTGTACCGAATCAATGCCAATCGTAACTTCAGTAGAAAAAGCTTCTTTGATGACGTCTTGGGAAATATGAATGCTCTAAGTTGAATAAGAGCACAACACAAAAACAGAGCCTAATCGATCTCTTTCTTGAGAGCAAACTGTGTTTATTTGATTAATCTCTACCAGGTATGGAATTACTTGGTAGGTGCTTTATGATAAGGCCACTAGGAATAGCATTCAGACACCAATGACAGTACTTTCAGGTCACATTATCCCAAAAAATCACCCTATAGTTTAGGTGCGAGAATACCTGCTCAGAATATTAAACTAGTCTTATATTTGACTTGAGAAGAGGGGTAACGAGGCTTCAGCCTGCACCGGAAACCAGAGGTGAAAACCTTGCAACACATTGTTGCACTTGATAGAGATAGAGGAAAATTTAATTTCAACGTCCCTGAACAATGCACGGAGTTACATTTCTTGACAGATTTCCTTGGTTTCATTTCGAGCTTTTAATGTGATTCGTGGGGAACCTCATATCGAAAAGTTCACCCACAGGACTGTACTATCCATGTCTTGTGGGTTACCAGTGTCTTAATAACTAATCAGAAATTCAGGAGGGTATTTATCGATTACAGTCTGCACATCGTCTGTAGATGTTCTGAACCAGCGTGCGGTCTACCATAATAACCGCACTACCCACCTACAAACTGTCACAGCAACACTGTCTGCTGCTATCCTGTTGCCCAGTTTGAGAAAAAAACTAACTCGTATTGAATGTGCAAGACTAGGGCAAGAGCTCCGTACATTCTCAGTAGCGTATAGGATGCGATCAACAGCCATCACCACCTTACTTTGATTGGAGACTCACCAAAGCATCGACCGTGCAACTTTATTCTACCATCTATCTAAATACACTAATCGAGACTATCGGGCCATGTCCAGGCGCGCATGTCAGGACCTGGAACTAGACAGAACGGTACGAGGAACAGCTATCTTAGGGGGTGTCAGAAACCCTTAGACGCGATGCGTCGGTGGGATGACGGAATACTTCCAGGTTGTCCACTACCACCTTCAGTGTGTGTAACCGGGTGGCTCTCAGAAACGCTCGCACTCTGCTATACTGGGGCAGGTGTCGTACTACACTAAAAATTAAAGGAATAGACGGATGATGCCAGTACCCCGATGCTGAACGGGTAGCTGATGTTGGTGTTGGTTGCTATTTTTGGACGGTTTGAAGGCTTTCAGAAGGCCCCTCTATGTTCGCTTGCCTATCCTATCCTGTCTGGTTTACGTCGGCACCGAAGGCTGCGAGCAGCATTACATTCGGCTTCTCACAAACTGTCCGCGGATTCCTACTACGCGCGGGCGTTCGGTTGTTTGGCCACTGTCGACCAGCTAATTCGATTCGGGTGGCGGTCATCCTTCACTGCCACCACCCAATTACACTTGTTTGAAGTTATGATGCAGGGATACTGTGTTACACTGCATCGGACAGAAAATAGCCACTATTGTCCCATAGAATGTTGTGATTTACGAGAGCATTGTGGTATGGTTTTGCGAGTGGATAGACTACACAGCACGGGCACTCATGAAGGCCATTTGTACGTTGCTGCAGTGCAAAAAGTGTAACCTAGTTCAGTCAAGTTCCTGAACAAAAATGAACATGTCACATTCCGTGTGTAACTGAGTTCAGACAGAGGTTATTGAAATGTTATCCCTCCTCAAACTAAGCAAATACATCTCTCAGGACGAATGAGAAAAGGGTTTGGACGGAACATCCTTCCCAGATATGAGATATCTTGAGTGTTATTCAAGATGGTCACTCACTCTGGTGCTTTCGGCCGTTATCCTACGGAGCTGATTAGGTTGGGGCGTTGACAGCCCATCGGAAGGCATACAAAAGGTTTCGGACCAATGTCTTGGAGATGATAATCCACTGTCCCATTCACTCTATCACCGGAGATTGTACCGCTTCCCACCTGTCACTGGCAAAGCATACATGGCAAACAATATGGCGAACATGGAGCAAACAAGGCATGTAGAAAGCGATTTCATCACTTGGCTGACGTAACGTATGGATACAGAGTAGGTGGTTACCTGGTATTTTGCTTCATTCCAAGCGCCTTATCCAACCGGCGCTTGAGATTTGCGAGTTCGGCAGAGAAAAATTGTTTATCATTGAATCAGTAGCCTGAATGTATTTGCAAGGCACGGCCGTAATACAGCTCGCCAATCGACAAGAAAAGGGATCCGTTGGTTCTGTTACAATTATTTCTACCTCCTGAACTGTGTGATGCCAGAAAATCTCATCTTCCCCCTCACAAAACTGCCCGCTGATGTGGGACATGGAAGTGGACGCATGGAACCTGATTCACTGAGATTGTTCATCGTGTACGATCGAAAAAGAATGTCCAACTTTTTGTCTCTCCCCTCAACATGCAGCACTCCCAAGCAAGCAATGAATAAGTGGATTCAGAGACGATCGGTCTCTCAAGTCATCTTTTTTCAGAACGTTCATGCATCACTTAACGTTTTTGTTTATCTAAAACAGGAGCTCATTAGTCCCTTAGGGCACCCTGACTACACTAACGGAAGACACGCATAACTTAGTTACATCTTGTCTATCGTAGACAATGTTACGGGTTCTTTGCACACCACTGGTTGTTCGTCTACTTGGTATAAAATCCATAATAATCGGTTCTGATTGCTAACTTCATAACGCCACGCATAGTTGTTTCACTGACGTCAAAACAATCTGGGTGCTTCATTACTTTTTAGATGCACTTCTCCTCGGATTCAAGGCCATCGAAATTGCAGAGGCAGCGATTTTTCTTATGAAAAATAAGAACCCACAGTAAGAGACACAAGACGAGAAAACCAACATGTCTCCAAGTGAAAGGATTTTGTGGAAATCCCGTACAGAAATCAATGCCACAAGCCAAAGCCTGCTTGATGTTATATAACGCTGAGCTATAGGAAGTAAACGAACTGATTTTTCAATAAGCAAGCAATGGCTATTAAATAGCTATTGAAAATGGGTTACAGTTGAATTAATCCGGTAAGATTGGATGCCACATAGCCTTATTCCTCCTGTAAAACTCGTATATGTAATAATATATGTAATAATATAATATTTAATAAATCTTGAAAATACTCTCGGGAAATTCACTCAGCCTTACTCGAAGAACTTGTGATGAATGCCATTCGTGATACCCCCAACACAATTAACTACAGTCATTTTCAGTAACCTAATTCATTGTTGGACACCCATTTTACTTCTAAGGTGGTACAAAGAAATTTGGGTGCTGAAAGCCTGTCACTGATGGCTGTGGAATCGGTGCTTCTCACTTCATTTTTAAAACCACTGCCATCTGCAAAATGGTGCAATAAGTTCGATTGCCTCATGAATGGACAGAGAGGAGCTATGTGTGGGCAAATGTATTTCGGCTGTTTAGCATAATATCCACCTTCTTATCACACGCGGCTCCATCTTACCGAAAGAGCTTAAGCTTTTCTCCATAGATAGCTCATTATTGATATGATGTTTCGTGGCTCACGGCTGCTTCTTAGCGTCTCGCATGAACGGACAACGTTTCGATTGCAACAAGTTGTCATGCGAAGTGAAAAATCTCTTTTCAGGTTTAATTCCTGGTAGTTCTCTACATATTGGCAGGGATAAGAATAGTGGTGAACCCTCTGAATACGGTGGTTAATTTTCGAAGGGATATTTTCGTCCTTATGGGCAGGCCACCATAACTCAGGAGGGCAAAGTGTAGGTTTGACCTCGAGTGGTGAGCAGGTGGTTTTCCCTTCATAAAAACAATTTGAAACAACCTTCAGAGACGCGCACGAACGTCCATCTTGTATTTTGGTTAATTTAGTAGTCCGTCACGAAAACCTGTTCCAAAGGAAACACCTGATAATAGTGGCTTGAGACATAGTGGATCGGTCAAAAGCGTGGTTATTGTCCACCCGACAAGCTGTCTTCAGTTGGTAGCTCGTACAAGCGCGTTGGAAGACTAAATCGTACAACTACATATGGTGCTGGTCAGACATTTATTGGCTGGCGTTGCGGGTAGTGTCCTTTGAGTGGAACTGGCTCAATTTGATCAATATATTCCCAACTGAAACTTGAGATGGTCTTTATGAATGCAGCCAGTTGAAGGATATCAGAAGCGAGAGATTCAGCTGGGATTCGGTTGTCTTTCTTGAACACCAACTTCATATTCCTCTAAGTGAATTCATTCACCTTTGCAAACACAATTTGGAATAATTAGTTAGGAATTAATGCACTATTTGGCACAGTAGTGTCCATTTTGGAGTGTTCCTCCTTCGTGTGACTGCCTTTGTGTTAATTGTCTGGTTCGGTCAGGTGTCTCTTATTCTTATGGGAATCTCAGCACTAAGTCCATGTCTCTAAATGTGGGTGACCTCGATTGATGGGTTTTACTGTCCTGAGTTAGCTTGTGACTGCCTTTGTGTTAATTGTCTGGTTTAGTCAGGTGTCTCTTATTCTTACGGGAATGTCAGCACTATGTCCATGTCTCTAAATGTGGGTGAACTCGATTGATGGGTTTTACTGTCATGAGTTAGCATTATTGCAATTACCTTTAGCAGGTGCTAATTGCCCAGGTGGGTGAATTCCGCGAATGTATAACCTAAAATTTGAGATCACATTTTTTGTTCGACAGCGATCCATGGTTAAGCCATCATATTCGGTTTACACCTAGAACAGTAAAGTGAAGCACATAACCTTCCGTAGTTTTGTGCTTCATAAAACCAGCACAGAGATATGATTTTTCGCCCATTTTAAAACTCTGTATACCCATACGGTTTTATCTATAATCTGTAACTAGCTGAATTGAAAATACTTTTGACGTAAACAAATTTTCCTCTCCAGAGGTCAGTAAGCTTAGACTGTAAAGGATGCAGATAAGGGAAGAACCCTTGCACCGGGGCTACTGTTCCGCCTGCTAAAATTATTGATGCTTTGGCTAAGAGAACGAAAATGACTGTTATGCTCAAACCCTATTCTTCCTGGGGTCGCCCTAACAGTACAGTCCAAACATTTGACTATAAGCAATCGGGCTGTTTAACGCACCGTCTACATTCACCTGTAACCAAACTGCCCCATACTTCTCGTATGAAACCCCTAGTTTTCCTTTGGATTAGTAAGTTTTGTCATTTTGTTAAACAAGACTGAAATCTTCTGTTCAGATTTGGGATTTTAACCGACCATTATTAATGATTTTATTCATATGGGTGCACGGATGCGGTAGGGATACTTTTGTGTGAGTATCAGTGTGTAGGGGAAGGAAAATGAGCCCGAACGCCTTCTTGACTTGTATCATAACTCCCCTTCGACAATGGAGGCTAGTTCTTTATTCAAAACAAGAGCTCCCGTAGACCTTCAAGGACCTGGCTTTCAAATGATGATCCCTTAAACCTTTAGGCAGTTTGTCCATGTACCGATCACAGCCGAAAGGAGAACCCAGCTTTTCGATTAACTAGAAAATCTTTGAAACCGAGTGAGAAATCTTCAGAAGAGCATGGTGAACAGCCGAGTGATTACCAAGCCTTTCTAAAACGAGAACCCAGCTTAATTTTGCGTTTGAGAAGCCAGCACTTTAGAAACTCTGCTACTGCCATGCTGTTCTTTGCTCTTTGTGATATTTTGTCAACAGTGGATAAACACGGATAAACATTTTATAATTTTAAGGACTGTCAAATGAGAAAACCAGACACCGAATCTCGTTCATCGTATCGAATAGTGTAGTTCTGTGAGGCTAGCTAAATTAAGCCTGTGTCTTCCTCTCCAGAACTCTTCCCTTAACGTGATACAATAATTCTAATGAAAAAAGCGAACTAGCTGATCTCTCATACACTTATCCCCAACCTTCAAATGCTGAGCCTTAATTTCGCAGTTTTGCTTCGGAATTCGTGAGTTGATTTCGTTCACGCATTGAAGAAAAATGGAAAGTAAATAGGTTGATGAGCAACCAGCTCACTTCACTGAATCCACCATAGTTTATTCTAATCGATGTCACTGGTATTGCTGAAGTAAACGAAAATCTGGAAAACACTGGGTCACTTTTCGTCCAAAACCACTAGGAACACAGTTTATTTTTTTTCGTAGGACGTTTAGTCAGAGCTCTGTTCCCCAAAGATACTGCTAGGGTCATGTACGATTTAAAACAAACAAGTAAAACAACGTGAGGTGTGAGTGACTTTTAACAGCCTGGGTCACAAGTGTGACGTGGTGAAGTCTCCTAGTGCAAATCTAGACCAATCAACTTAGTTACCTAAATAAGGTGTCCAAGTACACCGGATAGGTACGAAAAGGTATACCTGAGGACGGACTGGAACCGCCATCCTCTCAGTTACCAGACTGGTAGTCTACCTGGTGAGCTGCACAGGAAGTGAGTTTTCCTGTCAGAGGTCTCCACCTGAACTTCACACCTGATTTGGCACACATCTTCCCATTGGGAGTTCAGTTGAATAGGCGGAATGGAGAGCGAACGACCTTGATAGCTAAGTCAGTAGAGCACTAATCCGGAAAACATGAGGCAAGCGTTAAGGGATCGCCAACAAGTGAGTTTTCTGTTCATACAATGTACACGTGGATCTCTCATTTCAACACCTACCAAGCCATCTTCTACCTTCTAGTATTTTGTATGCGGTGGTTTTGCATTACTATAAATCAACGTCGAAACCCATGGCGGCGGCTACTTATACTTATCCTGGATGGGAAGTCATTCAACACAAGGCCGTCTTAGGACGGTGTGTCGGCCTGTCAGCATCGAAAGTAAAGTTGTGAGCATTCTTTCTGATGTGTTATGCAGATGAACTGCAGCATATAGCCTGCATGCGGAGTAGCAAGCTGTCAACCCCATGAGAGCTCTGTGTAAATCCATCAATCAATCCTTTGCAAAATCGAGTGTCTGGTAGTCCGTCATCATTTTATCCATCATCTCCTCAAGACAGATGTTATTAGTCTTGAAAACCACAATCCACCATACGTCCTTCAGAGATTAAGGCCCAAATCGGGCCCAATCGGAGGGATGTAACATGATTGGTTATCTACGGTCCAGCTGAATTCAATTGACAACCCTGAGCCCAGAGTTGTGAGAACAGTGATCAGAGCTCTACACACAGAAAATATGATTGAACTATTTGGTTCACTTTGAAGCGCAGTCCTGTTAGCCTTGTACAAAGACAACAGCTCAGGAGCATGAAACATTTTGCCGATTGGAGAAAATCAGAAGGTTCTTTATGGCAAGCAAACGGTAGCTTGCAGCCAAACTATCTATTATGAAGTACCGGTCAGAATTTGCAGCGAAGTAGAATTATGCCTGTTCAACCTAGTCTCTACTTTGTATTTGTTTAAGTGTGCTGCTGGCTGGCATCCTATACTCGCTTGCTCATTAATCGTTTCTGCATGTTTTGAAAGGCAAGAGCCACTGAATGTTCAGAATTGAGGATGTTGCAGTGATCACTAGCACCTTGGCATCAGAATATTGGTTTCACTTGTCCTTTTTTGCATGACATACTAGCAAAATATTAACCATGTACCATATATATATCAACAAACAATGCTGGGGAGACCAAATCAATAACCTCTAACCCTTCCATTTAGCCCCTGCTTGTCACTATGGTGTTGTGAGAACAGAACAACTGGTGCTTTGTATCGCGTCACTTTTATGACAAGGTTGTTGAGGGGCAGCAGGGGAACAATGGGACCAGGAATGAGCAAGCACCCTATCAGCCGCCTTGTCGATCTACAAAGCAAGAATTCAGTTGCCGAGACCGGAAGAGAAACGGACAGCGGTGGGAATGCGGAAAACATTGTCTAGTCAATGGCATCTTTCAAAAGCAGCACAATGCAGGCTTGTCATCGAAATTTAAACTGTGGTAAACGTCTGAATTGTCAAGACTTATGGCTAATTGTGATAAGTTGCATGTACTCATTGTTTCTACTACCAAAGGATAAAATGTAGGGTTTGGTTATAAAGCCATAAAGCATAAACGCATACTCATTGGCGGTCTGTGATCAGTCACTCGTCCAATGTCATGGTTACCAGACGAATGAAAAGTCAGTGGTGTTCTAACCCCATAACCCAATGCTGAAGTGGCAGTTGTGAAATAAGTTAGTTAATGGTGTGATTTTATTACAATGCACGAATGACTTTGGACTCAGGTTTGGAAAACCCTTTGTTTCCTTGTCTGTAAGCATTTGTGGCCTGCGAATGATTCACTACACTCATTTGCTAACAAACTCTCATATTTCTCATCAAAAACACTGTGGAAGACAATCATAAACGAGGGATTGAGCTGGATTGTAGGTGAGTCTTTCGTCAAAATTAAATCAGTTTGCAAATGAGTGTATTTCGTCTACTGTACATATATAATTCCAATCATACATTCAGCCATTGTCTTATCTTCCAGAGAACTGACTGGTTGTTTAAACACGACAGTTGCACGGATGAATCATTTCTGAATTAGGCCGTTTTCGAAGGCGACTGCACTTTAAGATACTTGACAATGTGCACTTTTCTTGTACAATTTGGTGCGAGGTATCTGGATGCAAGGAGCATGCATCTTCCTATTCGATCTGATGTGTTGCTGATTGCAATCGTTGTTTTAATTCTCACTTCAGCAGATTAGCTTATTAGTTTTTATAACCGGTCAAAACGGCATGTTCAAGTCAAAACACTCATGCCTGGTTGATAGTTGATAATGATATCGGTGTGTGAATACCGGGTTTGCTTTAAAATATTAGGATAAACGTTTTGTTTATGGTTATACGATTTCTCGTAGACCAGCGATCATCAAAGGGAATACAACCAATGAAAGCTTAGGAAAGCCAGTGAGAGGCACTGAAATGAAAACTTCAGTGTTCATTAGCTCAGTTCAACGATCAGACTGATAGAGCATTCTATAAATACCCTATTCCATTTAGTACGCTATTTGTAGGTTCTACCGTTTTCGACAACGCTAGGTCATAATAGGACGACAGATGGAAAGGAACGACTGGACGGCTCATCGAAGTATCTTGTGTTGGCCGGTTGACAGAGACGTTTGCTTGCTCCCCACGCTACTCTTTAGTATGTATCAACCTTCACTATTCGTATTTTTTGTACATGAGTATTGTGAAGTGAAAGAGCACGATTCAAACATTAACGCAAACGTCCAACGCAAATCCTAGTGGGTACTAATTGCTTGTGGCCTGTGTAAATCCTGTCTGGTGAAAGAGAATTGAAGTGGTTTTGTGAAAAATGAATTAGAGAAGCTGCCAACTAATCGAAGTGAGAAGTATGATATTAGTGCATTTTCTCCCCCAAATGAAGCTGCGTGAAAATGTACGTTACATACCATTAACTGTGTTAACATGAGGCGGCGAACGCGAGTAGGGGCATTTAAGAACCATTTCCAAGACTGATCATTTCCAGCACTGATTTCTCTTTCAATATTTTCATTTTTGGCTCAATGAACTGATACCTCAGCGCTTATCAGCTTTATCCGCATTCAGATTCAAACCGATTGGAGCATCGTCGATAGAGATCAAGTCTTGAGAGCAAACATCTTTTTCTAAAAAGCATCTTCCACGTATAAATCCACAAAACAACCCGTGTTCTAGGTGGGTCCGATGGCAAATTTGAAGGTCCCGTGAAAGGGTTCCGATCTGGGTCGTCGAAACAGAATCTGGCAATGTTGAGCTCTGAGGTAGCTGAATCCTGTCATATCATAAGGCTGAGCCAGCCGGGTTTCTGAGGTGCTACTAAAAAGGCACAAAACTCCTCGTGTTGGACTGAAATTGAGCCAAACATATCTATCACTATAACATTTCGCTGAGTTAGTGGTTTAATGAACTTACTCGTTAGTGGTATATGAATGTTTGATAAAAATCTGTAGAACCCTTACAGATAGAGTTGCCTGGGTTTATTCATCATCCACAATTATGTTGAAATGCATGCGTTTCTTGGTCATCAGCTGCCTTCGTATATCGTTTACTAATTGTTAGTACGAATTTTCTATTCACATATGAGTAGTAGGTTTTGCTTGGGAACTTTGTGTCTCCAGGGTGTTAATTTTTACAGTTCATGGGACTGTAGTAGATTGTCCCAAGTTGTTGTACTCTTTATTCACACTATCCGTCAAGGTAGAGTGTTCCTAGTTAATTTCGTGTGATTTGGAACCCATGAATACAGCATGTGGAAATACACACTTGAAGACCAGAATTTTCTCACCTGATTCAGTAATTAAAGAATTAGCATGTGATTACTGTTGGAACCGGAGTCATGTTGGAAAAATGTTGCAATCTACTCTACCGAAAAAATGGTATGGAACCGTAGTGAGTGACTTGATGTGAGCTGCATATGTTAGCCTAAAAAACAAGTAGCGATGCGTCTCGGTCTAAAAACCCATTCAGTTGCCTTCACTGAAGCAGAATATTGTAATCGGGATCGTATTCATCACTGCGATACAATAAAGAAGTTGAGAATTTTTATATCACATCCAAATTTCAGCGAATTTGTGCCTATGCATTCCGGGTCCGGCTCGGGACAAACATATTTTCTAGCTGTTGAGGACGAAAAATAAACGGCAGACCCAGTTCTGCCTTGCTTTACGACACATGTGCCTCGATCCCTGCGTTTCAGCATATCCACTACTTGGCTGATTTGATCAGTCTGCCAAACACAATCGGCCGACACAAATGCACCGGCTGATCCTCACAACGATTGGAACAGTATTGTTTCCATGTGCACGGTTAATTTCTAAGCTAAGAAATGCCTAAGAACCATGTGTTGTTTTTTCAACAAGAGCGAGTGATCGCAGTCGTGTTCACCGGTGACTTTTACTGCGAATAAGAAATCTGGGTGTTAGTTCTACTAAGTTCGAATTAATTATCAAATTCTAGGGCATTATATTAACGGTGGATACGCCTCCGATCTACTCAACTCTACAAAACTTGCTGAGTCGATAACCAGTTTCCAATGCAATCCACCTCAAGAGATAGTTTGCTGCAATCTTGGAATGATCGTTTGTAAGAATTTCTGCTATTACTGCTCGATCAGTGACTTTGAGTAAGATCATTGTGAACTAACTGGTGATCAGGCTGTCTATCTCAGAAAAGACATGTACTGGAAAACTTCACTCCTGCTTTGGCGGTGAACTGAGAGAATGACCAACACAGCACATGAAACTGGTGCTTTTCAGAGGAACTACCTAACAGCTACAACATCATCATCATCGACAGCATGACATCAGTGTTCAGCACCGATACTTCACTGCCGTATAACGGCTACTGATGAACTCGAGACAATACATTAATCTGGCTAGACCCCTCGTCTTATTTTTGATGATGAAATATCTTAAACTGGATGGCACAAAGGTAACTGCGCACTGAAACATTCGGTTAACCTCTGAAATATGCTAGTTTTCGAAAACAGGGTAAAGTACTCCTGACCCTAACATGTCAAACCTGTGGGAACTTCAAGTTGACAACATGAAACTGGCTAGAATCATGGTTGGTGGTGTCATGGATGGGTATAAGTCAGAGTGTGATTAATTTGTTTCCTAGTTTCTATCACGTCATATTCATACATGATCAGAATGCCCAAATATGACATTCGATCAGAATTTGGAAAGCCAGCAAATGTGTCCGGCAAGGGTGTGTTTGCCGGTCTTCTGACGGCAGGCTTTGATTTTTTCACGAGCTGCGGAGGAATTCCTTGAAATCACACTTGTCATCAACATACAAACTTAAATTTCTGATGCGGTACGAAAAATGTATATTTGCCACATGGAATTGTGCGGATAAATAAATACAACTTGTGTTAACACTTTTCATGCTCCTGAGCTGTTGTCTTTGTACAACGCTAACAGGACTGCGCCTGAAAGCGAACCAAATAATTCACCAATATTTTCTGTGTGTAGAGTACGGATCAATGGCCTCACAACTCTGGGGTTAGGATTGTCAATTGAATTGAACCGAACTGATGATAACCAATCATGTTACATCCCTCCGATCGGGCCTTAATCTCTGAAGAACGTGTGGTTGATTGCGGTTTTCAAGACTAACACCATCTGTACTGAGAAGGTGATGGATAAAGATAATGATGGACTACCAGATACTCGACTTTCCACAGAACTGATTGATGGCCATCCATGCAGACATCGGTGGTTTCACTGAGGTTATCTTCGGTTGTATGGATATCCACAATCAATAAACACGTCAGTAAATTTACCGGACTGTAATGAGTTCATAATATTGCACACCTCAGCGGACATTCCTGCTGGACAAAACTCGGCTTCTTCGGAATGTGCAGTATGGTACGAATCCTGGATAAGTCGTTGCAACACCTCATAGTTATAATTATTATAATAGTTATATAGTTAGTTAGTATGTTAGTTTTAATAGTTATAGTCCGAACGAAATTTGAAGGATGGAGACTGAGAGATAAATATTTCATTGGGAAGCTTATAGGTACTTGAAAGAATCTGAAATGCCTAGAAATGGCATTATTAAAGCAGCATCTTATTCGTTACTGCCTTTGTGAAAGCGACAGCCTTGCCAAGTTCTACTCCGTCTATCGTAGGCTATCGAAAAGTTTCCATAACATCTTCAGCTACAGTGTACGCGCTCCTGAAAATGCGGGCGGACAGGTTCCTGACAGGTGTTCTTTTTTCAACGGAACACTGGTGTGCGTGAAGCAGGAAGTCGCCATTTACAACTACTCAAATAACTAGTCCAAATTTTCACGCCTCTCCAGCGTAGCTAAGGAGAAGGGAGAGAATGCGTCGCGATGAACGAATCCATCAAGCGATGTATGCGGGCTCCGGAGAAATTCAAATATTCTCCCAATTTATAAAAGGAAACAAACAAAAAGTTGACTAGTTGATCAAGATGGATGGGACCAGCGCGTACCATCCAGCCGCTGTATTGCCCCCCAACCAGTCACCTAGTGTGTATAGGCAGTGTGTGGAACACACTCACATGATGTGCAATACCTACGCATCAGAAAATGTTCTGAATCAGTCAAATCTGTCCGCTGGGTTGGATGGACAGCAGTGAAAATAAAGCAGGCACAGGCTAAGGGGGAATTTTGTAGGAACCGGATTAAACTAATCAGGCTCGTTGTTAGGTTACCAAGACGATAGCTAAACTGTTGTCGTATTTTAAACACTGATACTTGGCACCTGTTGTGATCGTAGCAAGGAGCGGCGCATTCCACACGCCTTGGGGTTAACCAGGTGGAAGTTACATGTCATTCGCTCCAAGCACACCCAATATTTACCTGAAACTTGTAGCATCATTGCGTGTGATATGGGAATATCAAAATATGTTTGGCAGTGTAGCAATTAACTTGGATGGATGAACCTGTCAAATGTAAAATATTTAAAACGAATTATATGTAAGTGCAGATCCCTAGTCTGCAATGCTTGATCGAGAATCTTATTATGCCAGGTGTCAAAATTCGTTTTTGAACTCGGCCGTCTCAGTGGTAGAAAATAGACTTAAGACGTTAAAGGCAGAATTCCTCGTGTAATTTGCATTCTGCATGCTGGAATTGTTAATTTCTATATTAGGTGGCCAATGACACGCCATGAAGAGAAAATAAACTGAAATTGATAGTTTTATACATTTGTTCCGGCCGATGAGAGGATCCTAGAAATGTGTTTTGGCTTCCTGCTTAATTGCTGTAAGTTTTACGAACTCCCTGTCATTACCCAGGTCCTATTTCAGAACTCCATTTCGTGCGATTTTCACTGACAAACCCTGTAATTTGGAAAGTGGAACCGATCCTTCGGATTCATGCCGGAACATGCAGACAGATGGCTCCGTATAAACTACATAGCTCTGGTAGTTGGTATTTGTATCGCCATTGAAATTGGATTGGGGGATCATGACATTCTCCAGGAGCTATCCTATTCTTGGACATAGGAAGAGTTTCAACCGTAGCCATAGAACTGCCGCCAAGATCCTCTGGATGTCTTATGTTCTCACAAATCATGCAGATCACTGCCTACCAACCATTGGGTGATTGGTGACTCTTTGGAGGAGAAGCTCTATGGCCTATCCGACGAATGTCCCCATAGAGAACACATAATTCGTATAGTTACTTAGGATTCAGCTACTGTTCTTCGGTCAACGAACATTATACTTTGAAGCACATTCGAGCTTACAGTGTTCGGACAGCTTCACAATCACCTCCAATTACACGTGAGATCACACAAGTACTACGAAGGCAGAATTACATAGGACTTGAAAATCCTGGTTTGTAGAAGCAGCAGTGTTTCTTCTTTGACCCTTGTCGGAGATCCTCGTTCGTATCTCTGCTGTAATTCAGAAGATATGCACAGTCAATGTCTGTTTACAACGATTAGACAGCTATACACTGTCTCCCGAATTGTTAACAAAAGCTGTCCTAGTCTTACAAGAAAAACACCCAACTTACTGGACATTTCGTATAGGAACGTACAATGTGGGTCACAATTCACTTTGCCTCAGTTGGATTTACTCCAGGACGACGGTCTAACCAAGCCACGTGACACAGAGGACTAGGTATCTACATGGTGATCTCGTAGTAGACTCCTACTCAGAAGCTGCAAGCAAATTTTAGGTTTGTGGGAAACCCCTCCATTCCAGATGCGGCCACGAAGTGCACGAAACGTGTTGAATCACATTCTGCTCGTATAGAAACCGAGAGTAAGCAGAAGGTCAAATCTGATGCGTAACTTCACGTGTTTGTAAGTGCCTCGTTGCTCGTTTCTGTGCAATTTCAAGCCCTAATTCCTGACCCGGATGCTTTAAACACTGCTTTGTACCCACCATCTGCGCTTATAATTGAGTATAATTGGGTAATCAGTGCTATCACGGGCGTTCCTGAATGAACACTGCATGAGCGAACAGAAGTTCCAGTTAATGTTTGCTCATGCATGCTTTTTCTGGTAGGATTGGGGTTCACTTAGCATCCACCGCTTTGAACGTTGGTCTTCTTTAACGGACTGATTTTTTCAGAATGGGGCATTTCAGTCCCGGTATGAGCAGACGGATGCTTTGAGTATTGTAATTAATGCGTTGCCAAGATCTAGACTAGAGTCAGAACATACTTAAAGCCGTTAAGCAAAATTTAGTCAAGCAGTACCAAGCAGTCGTCATTTTCAGGTGCCCAGCAGAATTCTTTGGAGCGTTCTATTTCACTTCTACTGTTCGATAGTTGAATGTTCATTTTGACAGTGAGTGTGTTCGATTCTCCAAAACGGGCCAAGTAAAGAGGCTAACTTGTCTGGGAGTTCACTTGCATGAGTATTATTGGTAATGTAGTAGCTTTTAGGTCAAAATTCCAGAAAAATGATACCATTCACTCTGAGGTGACCAACCCTGATAAGACCGCCAGGGTAGCTGTAGCTAATTTTTAAGGAAGGGACCACAGCTCCGACCACTTTGTCTCCTCTAAGAAAGGATTCGTTATCACGGAGAACCACGTTAACAGGATCCATGAGTGCTATTCAAAAAGACATATAGTTTCTTCAATATTTTTCCCTCTAAGCAGTGAACTTTCCGATTCGCTTGGTGGCAGGTTGCGTCTTTTCTGCAGTCCCTTACTCGGTCCATTATGTTGTCGGTAAGAAGGACGAAAGCGAACCCTCCCAATATTGCCCAACCCCTGTGCAGGTCACTTGGTGACGTCTAGAGCGACAACTCCCAATTTAGGGGGTGTTAGCTAAGTCTCGAGATATGTCTGAAGTACACACAGGTGGTCAGAAAAAAATTAGAGTTCGAAACCTCTCAGTCCAAGTATTATCGTAAACAAGTCCTAGTTCCTTGTGTCGTACCCAATTCAAAACTCCCTGCTGAATGAACTTAAAGATGTGTACAATGCTAGAGGCTTCAATCATTTCCTCTATTTAGTGGGGATACAACGCTCATATGGTATATGTACAACGTACTTCCGGTGACAAGTCGTTTGCTTGTCCAAAAGCCGGGCAGTGGAAAATTCCACTAGTCACCAGTACAGTGATTCATCCTGTGGTTAACAATGCCCTAGGAATGATTGTCTGTTAGATTGAGATGTTGACCCCCGTCTCCGGTGCGCAGTGTACTTATATTCACGCACTGCATGCTCTTCATTCGTCGACGCTATTGCACAGCATAAATGGCATAGCGCAGGTGGGGATAAGTAGAACGCCGCGTTTGTAGAAGTGGCTAAGTTAAGTGAACATGAAAGTTGAAATTGAGGTACAGTCTATTTTCACACAGGAACCTACTCACAAGGTTGCTGAAAACTCTTCGACACGACTGGTTTCTGCAGTCCCTTACTCGGTCCATTATGTTGTCGGTAAGAAGGACGAAAGCGAACCCTCCCAATATTTCCCAACCCCTGTGCAGGTCACTTGGTGACGTCTAGAGCGACAACTCCCAATTTAGGGGGTGTTAGCTAAGTCTCGAGATATGTCTGAAGTACACACAGGTGGTCAGAAAAAAATTAGAGTTCGAAACCTCTCAGTCCAAGTATTATCGTAAACAAGTCCTAGTTCCTTGTGTCGTACCCAATTCAAAACTCCCTGCTGAATGAACTTAAAGATGTGTACAATGCTAGAGGCTTCAATCATTTCCTCTATTTAGTGGGGATACAACGCTCATATGGTATATGTACAACGTACTTCCGGTGACAAGTCGTTTGCTTGTCCAAAAGCCGGGCAGTGGAAAATTCCACTAGTCACCAGTACAGTGATTCATCCTGTGGTTAACAATGCCCTAGGAATGATTGTCTGTTAGATTGAGATGTTGACCCCCGTCTCCGGTGCGCAGTGTACTTATATTCACGCACTGCATGCTCTTCATTCGTCGACGCTATTGCACAGCATAAATGGCATAGCGCAGGTGGGGATAAGTAGAACGCCGCGTTTGTAGAAGTGGCTAAGTTAAGTGAACATGAAAGTTGAAATTGAGGTACAGTCTATTTTCACACAGGAACCTACTCACAAGGTTGCTGAAAACTCTTCGACAACCCACGACTGGTTTCGCCCTCCTTGGGGCTCATCAGGTAGGCTCAGTTCCCGAGTTTCCGTCAACCTTATGTTCTACTTGAACCCAAATTGCACTGTTTTCGAGAAATACACTCATTTGCAAATCAATTTGGTTTTCACGAGAGACTCAACTGAATCTAGTCTAGTAAACAACCCTTGCTCCTCAACCTCCGATTGCGCATCTCTTAACCTGGTCTTGCTGAAAGTTCACACACAGATGAAGGTTTCAAATTCACAGATGTAAAATAAGTGACGCCTACCGCTTTCTGGACAAAATTTTCCTGGATTCTGTAAACCATCCATTCATGAGGGCCCCCAGCCTATGTAACTACGCACCAAAATAACGGTCAGAATTTGGTGCATGTTCGGGCGTCAAATTACTTATTGTACTAAACTGTACATAATATTGCATGGGACAAAATTCGCATTGCACTACCTCTGACAAAAAGGATTTTCCATTCCAATTTGCTGATTATCTTAATATCGTGGAAGTCCAACGCCGGAAAGAATGCTTTCAACTTAGTCGGATTGTATCACCGGCTGAGTTACTGACCGTGTGCGAAGGATTTCAGGCGTAGATTTAAATATGTATCCATGATTGGAGCCCCATTGAAACCGTCTGGACTATAGTCTTCCAGAACTGCATCCCATAAAAACAAAGAGACTTCACTTACCCGCAAAACTTTTACTTACACCTAACAGATCTGCATCTGAAATAAAAAATATCTGTATAGGTGAAATATATATAATATTTATAATAATATATATAATATATATGGGTAAAATATTAATGTTCCTTATTCGTGTCAAACGGTATATTCATATTCAATCCGTTCTCATCACTGGTAAGTGTCTGCACTATTATCGTATAATAACTCAACTCTGCCAAATAATCCCAAGTTCTTAATGTGCACATACATCTTTGTCAGGATCGCCCTCGACAGAGAAAGGTATTCGTTTATACGAATTTTTTTCGCATCGCATGTATATGCTTTTGGGGCATTTTTAATTGGCTGAATACCACATACGTATATTTTTCCCCTAATTCAATAAACACCAAATAAAAGGCCAATCCTGGCTACCCGAAAAGTCAGGATGCTTGTTTCACAAATTCCCCGTACGCTATACTGCATTCTGTTCTACTCTCATTTCCTTAAAATACAATAAGATATATTCTAAACAGAATGGAAGTGTTCTCTGAGTATGATTAGGGTCATAGCTGGGGCTCTGATTCTGAATCCGGGTATTTTCAGTAATACAGCGGTAGCATTTCTGTTGACTCCTGGTACTGGGTCCTGGACTGTACCCTCCCAGTATTTGAAGTACGTTTGTGGTGCTTCTGGCTTGAAAGCAATTTGAAACTGTACGGAGTGAAATGTGTTCTCGAAACTCTATAGATTCTGGACACACAGCCATCCTTCCTTTCTTTTGTGAGGCTGGATAAAGGCTGTTTTGGTAGTACAGTTTTAAGATGCGGCTGTACAGGGGTTCCTATGGACAAATAACATACTGTCTTCACCTACCAATGTAAAAAAACTTGTGCCAAGCAAAGATTCTTCTGCAGCGGAGATTTTGTTAGATTACATCTTACTCCTCATGAAGCAACCGTCTCCACGAACACACAGGAAGAATAGCATCTACCACGGAATGACGGGCTTCCTTCCGTAAGTGTAACGGCCTTCTATTGCACCAAGTTTGTTGGGTGGACCACAGGACAGACAGTCTGTGTGGTAAGTTCTGTGGAAGTCTTACCCAACGAAATCCTCATGATAATTTAGAGTACACCCAGACTGAAAGTAAGGAATCTTGAGTATAAGACATATGGTTATTCGAGTTCCCAACACTAGCTTTTTGTCTTGAAGGAACGACACGTGCTCATAACCTAGTTACCCGTCTCTTAGTTTCTTAGTTATGTTCAGTTGCGATACAACAATTTCTCGTTCGACGGAAGATGAGGACAGATACACAAAGAATACAAATTTTTGATGTACTCGTATATCCAACATCGGATACCTCATTGATAATGGACATCCAGAGCATGCATCCTCACCAAAGTTAAGAGCTCCGTACCAGCCAACTTTGGCGAAGACAGCGGAGAGAAAATTGTAATCCTGTCAGGTTGATGACAGCATCTGTCAAGCGAAAACAGCTTTATCGAAGAGACAAATTTGTAACCTTCGATGTTCTTCATGAAATGAGTAAAATTTCCAAGCATTTATCAGAACACCTGGTATTCGCAAATCCAAACATTAGTTTAGCTGGAGAATTTCCGCCAAAGGGAATGGCATTATTCCTTGCAGTCTACACACGGGAGTCACACATGTTTATGTCGCCAGTCATACTTGGAAACAATCTCCCATCTCCATGTGGCGGCAACTCGACGGCTTCAAAACATCTTTACATTTAAGCTAATTAGGACCTTGAACCAGTGGTTCGTGACTCTGTACATTCCATCACACTTTCTCAGAAAAGTCCAGTTTTTCTCTATTATCGGCGTCCTACCGTACCACCAGGCGGCACATCACGCAAGCCCTAGTTGCATGAGACGGCATGGACCAAATCATTCCTCAGTTAGTCTTAAACATTCCCATGTCAAAGCAAGTAAATGTAAAGACAGACGAAAAACGGAGCCAAAGGGAATTCCTATCACTGGTCGGGATCACACGTTCAGGTGAAATGTGTCACTCACGTCCCTTGGATGTGAGTGGGCGCGGGCGTCAATCCATGCGTGTGCGTGCGCGTATGCGGTAGAGGGCTTCCGGTAGCAAAAGCATAGAATCCACTTGTTCGCCTCCTCACAATCTACTGAGAGCTGGTGGAATTAGAGAGTGGGTCCCGATCGAATGCCGTATGGAGAGAAACGCTTGGTACACAGGGGGCGGGGGTGGACTACATCACTAGGCTATTTTGTGAGTTTGGCCTAAATTTTATCCGCCTATCTTACATGGTATGCTTAGCCTGGCACACATACAGAAATTCTAACAGACATATTTGCTGATTGTTACTAGCTTGATGGGTGGTTGACGGTAGGGATGGACTATCTAGAGTCAAGATATGGAACTTGATGCGCCTGCAGAAGTGAGTTTCACGAAAAAAAACGCAAGAAGTAATCTACTCTGGCTTGTAAATCAGGGCAACTGACGGTTTGATGTCAGTGCATATGATGGACTCTCGGTTAAGCAATCTGCTTCCGTTTGAGTTCCTAATTCAGGCAACGATGAGCGGCCCGGCGAAAGAAAGAATTCAACTATCTTGGTCAGATCAAGTGACAGCAGATCAAATAGACATGTCCATTTTCAGCATGTCCAATTGCAGCAATAATACGAGAAACGGTAGGGTATCTGACATGATAAGTAGTGAGCATATTAAGCACGCCGGCATGACGCAGGGGGCATCCCGATCATTCTGGCCCATACACATTCATAGATCCGCAATATTTAAAATTCGGGCATTTCGAACGGCAGTACCGATGGCTTAAAAAGCTGTTGAATGGTACAGCTCATAGTGTAGTCTCTGGAAACAGGTGTTCGATAAAACTAATGTAGATGTGACCTTTCGGAATGTAGCATGATCTAATTCCAGTAGGGAACGTCTTCCTTGATTTGGGTAAACTTTCATATCAGCCGCACTCATAATTATTAATGACAGTCTCACAGTAGCAGCTTTGAAGGATGGTGGAGATATCGTAAACTGGTGGTAGGGTAAATTGTTTTCTGAGGATTATCACGATCATTCACAGAGATACTAAGAACAGCAGTAAAGAAACATCTGATTTCCCGAATAGTTGGACAAATGTCTGTCACTCATTCGAGTGAAGACGAAACAAAGTTGATTGTTTAGGAAGTCACACAAAATAACGAAAGAGAACAACATTACTTTTAGTTGAACAAAGTGGATGTGACTTTGACTAGCGGTAAGAGAAGAGCGAGAAGTGTGACCAAAAGAAATAATCAAAACAAACCTCCATGTGCTTGCCTACTCGATACTCAGTTGATGCTGTCTTCAAAACTCCTCATTATCCCAGGAAGGGAAGGATGAAACAGTGTATGGAAATAAACCGCGAATAAAATTGCCGTGAACAGAAAGTGTTTTACACCTAGAAGCGTCGAAACCAAATCCTCAAACTCTGCCAACCACATTTATATGTAGAAAGACTAACGGAAGTTGCTTGGTAGCACCACTCCTAGAGGTTTCAGCGCAGGTGTGCTGATTGAAAACAGTGAGAGCAAGGGGTTCCCACAACTTCAGCTGGCAACGAGAGAAAGCGTGACACGTGGACAATTACAACCAGTCTGTGTATCCTCACCGGCATCTCCTACAGAATGAACAGAGGGGGAAGAAATTCTGGAACAACTGGGAACACCGTTATTTTCTGAAAGTGGATAGAACAGTCGGCTATATGCAAATGAAAACTGCGTGTGGTTAGGGGATTATACTAACCATTACGTAGTGTTCCGGTCAATTCAACTTAGCTCTAAAATTTATCATGGCTGAAACGTAATCCAACAATTCCTATTTAGCATAAGCTTCAATTAATCTTAAAACATGGGAAAGAGAAAATCGAACATTTCAGGTGGTTAGAGTTTGTGTTTCAACTTAGCTCTAAAATTTATCATGGCTGAAACGTAATCCAACAATTCCTATTTAGCATAAGCTTCAATTAATCTTAAAACCTGGGAAAGAGAAAATCGAACATTTCAAGTGGTTAGGAGTTTGTGTGGAAAAACGGATACTTTTGGTAGTATATCAGTTCAAGTTTCACCTGAGGGAGACATGTTTATTATGGCTCTCGTTTCACGCGGTATCCTTACAAACATCTACTCGTCCAGCGGAAACCTTTGTGTTCCACCGAATGATGAGTTACATTACTGAGTTCGCTGTTCTTAACCGAGTTCAACTGGTTACAAATTTTCCACAGGTAACCCCCTCAACCCGCCCTCGAACAGAGGCATAATATCAAAGTTTCCCCTTTCCGTAAACAGGTCATAAGGTATGGAATCTCGAACAACGAATAATGCTCATTAATGTAGACTTATGTGTGATGCAACCAGTGGGGTCATTTCAGCTATTGTACGAAACTTTTGTTTACATGACTTCTGTAGGGATATCGTGAGTGGAAGAATCCATACCGTCAACCGTCAGCTAGCCAACTGGGTGAAATTTAAAGTCACACTAACCAAAACGAAATATGCTAATCTTTGTGAAATGAGTCATATCAATTTCGCAACACACGAGCAACTGCGTTGGTTTTGATTACTGCGGTTTTCAATAGGCCTAACTCTACTTTATGTTGACCCAACATTCTGTTAACAGCTGAGTAATGAAAACATTGTACTTCTCGACGTGATCACAGTTCAGACGGCAAGCAGATAGATCAAGGTTTCATACACGAGCATTTTTTGTTTAAGTTACCATCAGTTGACAAATTTTCTTCAATTCCAAAGTCTCATTAGGCCGGGAGCAGGTGACGAGTTTCAACTGTGACACTCAAGACTTTGACTAAGAGGATGGAAATTTCTTACCCTTTGTGATTTTCAGTTAAGAATTCGTGCTGTCAGTCAAGTCAATCTATGCTGAAAAGCCAAGAAGCAGTGTACAGGCGTTTTATCATTCTTGGGGATCAGTATCAGTCCGCGTCTCAAGAAATTTCATGGAATTTTGAATCCATGGCCTGCCGGCTAGTTGTTTGAACACAGACGTTCGGCTGCGAACGGCTGATCATTAGTGTGATTAGAGGATATAGAACCACTTATCCTTCAGCGGGGGAAACCGCATCACGTGATCCCTACTGCTTGGCTCCTGTAGCGACGCACACTGTCCATGATTCCTAATGAGTACATGAGGATATTCAGCATAGATTGGCCTCATTGACAGGAAGAAATCTCAATTAAACATTCTAGGATCCCCTCACACTACCAGTAATTTGATTCGCCAACAGCTGTTCACCGAAAATGTTTGCTAAAGTACCTGATTAGATGTCGCTTCACATCTCGTATATCATACAAACTAAATGGGAACACCAACATCAATTAGCCTATGTGCTTGGTTTTGGTGACCAACCCTTGACTTGGCAGAGGGGTATGAAAGAAATCACGAAACGTTTGGGTGCTGTCGGTGATAATTACCTTCCAGAATGGGGACCGCGTGACTCTCACTGCACCTGGTTGGAGGCGCTGCAAGATATGGCTGCCAACCGATTTCAGCGACGACCTAGTTGTCAGTTTCTATCCAGATTGTCTGAATGAGTTCTTGGAGGTGTAGGCACCTAAGAATGATTGTAGTAAGCTAGCACTAAGTTTCTTCCCCGCCCATCTTCATTCGTTTCTTTCTAACAAAGCTTTCAAATTATTCATGGTTGTACGGCAGCGAAGCATAGGTGTTGAACACTGATGTCATGCTGTCGATGATGATGATGATCACAAACAGGGGTTGTTACATACCAGACGGGTCTTTCACTACTCACAACCAACGCATCGTGGCAGTCTTGAGATATCCAGTGTCATACTATGTAATGTTGTGAGCTAAGGATAGTAAAGAACAGTCCTTTTATCTTGGTTCACAAACTGCAATACTTCTTGGGAACCTTCGGCAGTCGCATTTTTTCCTGAATATTAGGAAAAGTTTGACATCCGACTCACTCAAAGTTCCCAAGTAGCCTTTAGAGAAATGCTAAACTAAACAAGGTGCTAGAATTTGCACACTGCTTTATGATACTTCCGTAAATTGGTTTCTGTTATTCACCGCGATGAAACTGGGAATTCTTTTGACAACCGTGTTGTGGAAGAGAATGTTTTGGCGTACAATGACAAGCCATTGATCATCGCATCTACCCAACATTGCACAAATGAGTTTTTAAAGTCAGATTCTGGACATCCCATAATGACAGTCACTAAAGAGGTCATCAAGAAATATAGTCCTGCCGATAGATGAGTCCAGGACAATTGCATCATCACAGAAGAACTGTCCAAACGAGGATGTTGTGAATTAATCTTCCACAGGCTTTGCATTTGGTGAACCTGACAAGATGAGCTCACAAGGACTGCGGAAAATCTGATGAAATGGTGCATTCTTAATTGGAGTTGCACCGATTCTTCTACTATCACTGCGTGATGGTGTTAAACGCCTCAAATACTTACTCAATGATGACATTAGTTGTTTTGACCACACAGTCTTTGAGCACTTAGTCTTGTTGATCCGCAACAAAAGACCTCACTCTTGGTCTCATTAGGACTAATCTGCGGTGTGCCGGGATTTGAATCCCGCACATCAGTCGTGCGAGGCAAGCGTGCTGCTGCCACTCCAACCACGTGAGTTGGACGCACCTGAATTGTCGCCTCTGAAGAGGTGAACGCGTTCACGCCTGCTCGATGTGATTAGTCGCGTTCGAGATATCGTCTGACGAGAACGTGTGAATCGATCAATTCCTTCTGGACAGTCGGATATCGTCTGACGGGAACGTGTGAATCGATTAATTCCTTCTGGAGTGATTCCTTCTGAGTGATTTGTCAATAATTGACCTATCCAGTTAAAGAGTGGAAATCGGTTGGATGTCTGCTCACCTCTAGGGATAAACAATATGTATTCCAATAATGGAAGAATTCCAGCCATATGTTTTAAAACATATATAGAAAAATGAGGAAATTTGAATCAAACGCATAAACTTGAGCGAATGTGGTTAACCAATGTGGTTAATCACTAATTACCAATAATTGTTGGCGGTTAGGTACGCCTCACGACCAAACTCATCATAAAAGCCACCGTGCAGCACTAAATTAACTAGGACAGGGTAAAAAACGGCTGATTCACCTGCGAATGAATAGCTGATCCGACTATTTTAGGGACCGAGTGTCTTAGATTGTCTTAGGGTGTTTTTGATTGAGGTTGGAAATGAGCGGAACTATAACAGCCTTCGTTCTCCCTGAATGTGTTCTCTCCCACTTCATCCAGGTCACGTAAACTTCACGACTAGAATGAAGTGTCAGGACGCGCCCAGACACGGAAAAAGTACATATGCAGAGAGTGACGCATTTCCAAGGTCACACGTTCGGAAAGCAGGTGCGATGGCGGAGCTCACGGCTTAGCAAAATACGACCAGCGGAGTGGGCCTGAAAGTGCTCACGACCGGAAGATTTCCAAGGTCACACGTTCGGAAAGCAGGTGAGCTGGCGGAGCTCACGGCTAAGCAAAATACGACCAGCGAAGTGGGCCTGAAAGTGCTCACGACTGGAAGATCGCCATTGGCTGTACAGTACGAACAAGTGAACGACCATATTTGGGCATTTAATCATCCTATATATTTACGCAGAAGCTCTGTATGTTTTGTCCTGACAATACAGCCGTGTCCCGGGTTCTCTTCTTATCTCGTAGTCTGTCAGGCTCAGTGCAAGCGTAACCAACAGACGGCCACCCACGGTACAACAAAGAGTAAAGTGTCAAACCCAAAATCTAGACCGGGGATTTGTTCTCTCTGACCTCAGTGCTCCCCACAGGGGCTCTCTTTATTTAGAAATAGGAGAACAGGATTATTACTTGACATGGTAACCGATTTCTGGCTATGGCGAGCTGGAATGCGTAAAAGCCATATCTAGTCCAGCTGGTTACTTACAGCTCACATTTCTGATGCTGCCTGGTTCAACTTCCACAGGGCTTGTGTGTAACACATTCAAAGAGCGTGAAGTTAACAGTGGATATTATAGTTTCCCTGGTCGACGTACGAGTATTTACAAATACCGTAGGCCAAGTCACTCGATGAAAACTCGGTCCCACGGGTAGTAATCCAGCTGAATAGCCCAGGTCCTTAGACGACTGTCATGGGGATTACTGTGGGCTCGTTCCTTGAATGGAGAATGGTTTGAATCCGTTGTAAAAAAAGCTGAACTAATCCTAAGCTATTAACGATTACCAGAATCAGTGAAGCCACGGTTTTTTCCAGTTACTACTTCCCGTTGCTACTTGCTGTTGGATTCATGCGATTCTAGGTTCATGCAGCCTTGAATGACACTGGTAGACGTAACGGGGGTCGTTTGTCCCAGAATATCCCGCAAATTCGGTTTTCCAATAAACGTCTCTTACAGGCTAATCGTGCCTAAACATGGTCTATCATAAACTGTAATACTCCACTTTACGAATGGGCATTATATAGGCTATTCAAGATAAATGGAAATCAATTATTTTGATGGTAGAAGGACACTATCATGCCGACAGTTCAGGCTAGGTTCAACAGATTTCAAACACCGACTGTGATTTCCATTGCCATACATGACGGCGTGATAGAAGCTAATCTTTCTATTGTTGGAATCCCTCCAAATAGAGGTGTGCAAAACGAACAGTATTCAAATAATGAGTATTTTCTCCGCATTGGAAGAATCTCCAAGATGACCAGTCAAACAGCTCAAGGGAACATGAAACAATGGACAAAATGAACTGGTCTTAGAAACAGGAGAAAGTTCGCAGAGTATCCACTTTAGCTATTGAGATTTTGCGAACTAACGGGAAACCGGGATTTTCATCGTCATATACATCAATATTTCACATAACATAAAAATTGAACATTTGGTTCACAGTTCGTTTGCCTATAATTTTGAGCAACTCCCCCTGAACAGTGACCACAAAAGTATTTAGCAGTTCTTCTGATGGAATAAGGACGTCGAGGACACGCAGTATACTTTGAGTTAATATAGACTGATAAGCGCCAGGTAGGTCGACCAGGACTAACCATTTCGTCTCTTGCGATAAACTGCTAGTAATCTAGTTCGAAGAGCTCATAGTGACTTTTGTGTGTGTTTGTGTGTGTATGTTAGGCAAATATAAGGTACAAAGCTGTCCCCTGCACTTTTCTCCAAACGTCACATCCAGGTAGGTATCAGTGGACCAGTGTATATTTTAGGCCAGACACACCAGTCTTGAGATGGTTTCATCATTAGCCACCTGCAGCTTCCTACAATAACCAGTTGACCAAGTTAGCGCACCATTGCCGACTAAACATTGCTGCTTACTGGCATATTCCTAGCTACAATCCCGCTATGTCTGCACCATAAAAGGAGACATACCCAATGAAATACACCCTTACTCCACTCTGCCTGCTGTCGTACGTGTGTATTGCTGCAAGTTGAGTAGATACATTGAGTATTGGTGAAGTGGGTCGATCAAGAACGCCTGAGGGAATAAAATAACAATTGTGACTGAACAGGAGCCATCTCAACTGCGGTGATGTGATACGTCGAGGGTCACGGAGTCTACAGATTTTTTAATTGGTCACGGACCACACAGTTTGAATGCTCTGGTTGGATGAAGAGTAACAACTGGCGACGAAGAGCCTGGGATCGGGTCCTCCATGTTCTTCTCAACGGAAGCACTGGAAACTCCTGGATACCCCAGGACCGGTTTCGCTCTTCATAGGGTTCATCAGGTAGGCACAGTCCCGAGTTTCCGTTAAACCTATGTTCTGCTCGAACCCAGATTGAAGCAAGTTCGCGGGATATACCAATTTGCAAACTACTTCAGTTGTAACGGGAAACACAACCGAATGTCAATGATATTCCCCAGCTGAATGTGCTGCACAAAGGTTGCTTTATGTCTCTTCAGAACATGGATTTGACGGAAACTCGAGAACGTCGCCTAATTGATGAGACCCACGAAGGGTGAAACCGGTCGTGGGCTGTCAAAGAGTCGTCGGCAAACTTGTGAGTAGTGTGTTCCGTTTAGACGGCCTATTGCGACATCGCGAATATCGTCCCACTTGAAAAATGGGTTGATCTTTGTGCAGCACATTCAGTGAACAAATTTCATGAATCAGAGGTTCAGCTCCAGTCTAAACTAAATTAGTTAACAAGTGCGTTTTCTCTCGTGTCCTCCAGTTTGGTTCACGCGTTGACGAGTATTCTTTGCTCCCCGGTCCATCACACTACAACAGTTATCGCCGTAGAAAAGGGCGCAGGCACACAAAGATACAATTTTCGCACCAAAGAACAATTAGTATCATTCTCTCTATTATGGTTTTCGAAAGAACAAACCAACCTACCCGTGTAAGAGTGACAGAGAAAAGGGCGCAGGCACACAAAGATACAAATTTTGCGCCAAAGAACAATTAGTATCATTCCCTCTATTACGGTTTTCGGAAGAACAAACCAACCTACCCGTGTAAGTGACAACCAACTTCGAGGGACAAGCGTTCAATTGTTGCGTATAAATTCGAGACCAAAAGAATTTGAAGGAACCTCTATAAGCAGGGAGTATGCGGTAAATGACCTGAACGTTATAATCCGATAGTACAAATGTGGTCGGTGGCACTGTGTCCGTCGGCGAAAACCTCACTTGATCTGGGCTCTCTGAAGAAAATAGTTAGATTACAGTAACAACGGTCTGTAAGCTTTCTCCCTTCTCACCTGTGTTTAATCAGGTTGTCTAACACCGCTGACTAATCAGACGTTAGCTTTCATCGTCGGTTAGCGGTTCGTTTGGAAACTGAGTGGTGTGAAAGTGCTTGTAAACCAACTATGAATTTCGTAAGGCAGGTAAAAAACAGACAACCTTTCAGTACAGTCGTACACTAGCTTAGCTGCTGCAAATGCCATGCAAAATGACCGTATTCGAGAGAGGGAGTAATGAATACGGAATGCAAGGTTTGTGAGTAACAGAACTACTGAGCACCCCGTTGGCTAATGCTCCATCATATTTTCAATACTTTCATCTGGCACTTGGTTCTCTTTCAGTCGGAACGGGGAAGAACAACCCATGAGACACCAACGTCTCCGACAAAAAGCTTGGTGTTTAGGTGTCATGATGACCATATCCAAACAAACATCTTGAGAGTTTGGCGTGAGATGTCAGCGAAGAAATACAGGGGAATACACCCACTGCTGCAAGATAAAGTGATTCAGTCGACTCTCTGGAAGCACGCCGGGAAAGTTACGAAATTCGCAGTCATTACATATCAATTCACCACACTCAGTGATACGTCACCAAGACGTTCTCTATTAAAAAACGGAGCAGTGTGTAGATGCAAAAAAAGCTGTTGTACGATTAGTGTATCTTGTATTTTGGTAACATAAAATGCTAATTTTTAGTGTAAGATGAGATACGCCGAAATGGAGCTATTTAAGAGTTTTAGTTCTTACTGACCACTGCTTAACTCTGATTGCTTAGGAGAAAACTTCCCTTGCTTGTGAGATACACCTCACTTATTTCATTTCTTGTCAGATGAAAAACGGAACGAGTTCTGGAACGGAGATGTGGGGTTCTGTTTTTAAACCTACTGAACAGTGTTAACGATCGTCCTGACCGACAAAACTGTCCAGTAACAGTGAAGAGAAATATAGCCGATTACGTCAGACTGAGTCCCGTACTGAAAAACTTCCAGGTCACAAAAGCCTCATCTGTGTTTCACATCCTTCCTAGCTGAGAGATACTATTTAATGTCGTCTACCGCTTCAGCATCAAATGCTAAGGATGTATGGTCCAGATGTTGTCATTCGACTCATTCAGTGATGGCAGGGAGGCGTCCTGATGCGGTGTGTAGAACACTAAGTGAAAATGGACAAAATACAACAGAGCCTTTGAATGCGCACACTCAAAGTAGGAGATACAGGAAGGGAACAAAACTATAGCAAACGTTACATTTTTCGAAATACCGTACGAACAACTATTGGCCTTGTACACGTCTATTGCCTGTTAACGCAGGTTGCTCCCGACCATATTGCATTGTACACATCCACACTATTCGTCAGGAGATTGAGGTAGGGGTTCATGGTAGGTGTGCGTATGAAGGTGGCATGCGTGGTACATGGATATATATACCCCCGCCCGATAAAGGATACTGAGTGGTAGAACGGAATCATCTCCATTTTCAGGATTTCCCTTTTTAGAAGTGGTGTGTATATACCTCCAAATACCTCAGAGGAATCAGTACGCTCGTCCTAAGCCTGTTTCCTAACCAATCAGGTGGAAGTTTCTGCCTTTCAACGGCGTTTAGATGACTTACTTCGAGAGAGAATTCCAGATTTACAGCGACCCATCTGCCTTATTTCCTTCGGAGACCTATCGGAAGCTTTGTCCATGTTAAATTTGTTCTTGGTTTGTTTTGAAAAACTAACCGGGGAAGAGACCCATTCTAATGAATCGTAATCGCTTTTTCCACCTACTATGTCATCCGGTCCATCATTCGCCTTCCCTCGTGACGGTTTTTTGCGGATTTCGCACCGGGATTTTCATCTTGCGGATCAGCCATTGCCCGTTCATGTATCCCATTCCATATCCTAATCTCGCCGCTTTCCCCTGAAAAAGTTTACAAGAAACTGCGGTGTTTCTGGAACAAACTCAAGAAAGTCACTTATAGGTTAACACTCCTGGGTTCCCGCAATGAATCACATTCGTAAATATCTTTAAATTGTACCTATTGAGCTGAAATTTGTCAGTTTCATTCTCCGTATCCAGTAAGCCATAGATTTGGAGTTTAATGACCCGCAGCTGTTTTAGCTTTACACATTGACAGCCAACATTTTACTGTCCAACAGTTTGCTGCCAAACTCCCTCGTTTCTTTTGTTTCATAGTCACTTGTCGACTTGAGAACGACGGTGATCCCTCCTATCATGAGGGTAATCATACCGTACCTCTGGAAATGACTGCACATTGACTGGTTTTATCGCGTTGCGTAGGCTCTAAAAAGATGCCCTCAGAACTCAGGACTACAGTTCACACCTTGATTAACAAGAACGCTTGTCTATGACCATAGAAATCAAGTTTAAACAAACATCTCAGAGCACGCACAATTGGAAACCCAGATATCATATTTTTGTTCCACTGGTGGTGAGTTATGATATAACCACGCTAAAACACTGCTTTGAGACAATGTGGATCGGTCCGAAACGTGACTAATGTTCTTTCTATGGTCTATCCAAGTACTGTACGGCTGCGTTGGCAACCTGCAGCGTAGAAATGAATAGGGCTTTGGATTTCTGGCCTCTCGAGAGTGTTTAGTGGTTCTTTCAAGGAATTCTATGGTATCCTTAATTCTCATGAAGATCTCAACGGTGCGTCCATCGGATTCTGAAGATTTTTCTAACCACTGGGTGACGTCTAATGAGGATTCAATTGAGAACTATTATATATACATATATATATATATATATATCAAACTGTAGGCAGGCTATGCTGAAAAGCTGAGAAGTATAGATTGGCTTCCCTTACAGGACGAAATCTGCACAAAACCCCAAATCTCCGCACTTTACTGACAGATATCAAGCTGTGTCCTTTCTCTCTCTACTTACATACACGTATAATACGTATATATATATATATATATATATATATATATATATATATATATATATGAATATATCATTTAGTCTTTCTCTCCCCAC
>NW_008751837.1:535128-542867 GCF_000715545.1 Opisthorchis viverrini
TATATATATATATATATCAGCATATCATTTCGGCTTAGTCTGCCGTCATACCATTTAAAGCCACTTTGCCATGAGACGGCTATCGGGTAATTTATGAAACAGTGTAGCCGAGTGCGGAAACTTCACATACTGATCCAGCTGAGCTCGAATATCAAGACACATATGTTAGTTTTATTTTTAAATGAATTCAATGGAGCTTGGTTATCTTAGTATCGTTCCAACCTTTCATTCGCACGTGGCCGCAGACTTACTATCTGTGGCAGTTACATCGTTGGCGCACTCAGCCTCCATCGACTCAGTTCGGGGAGAGTTGAAACACTTGAGCAGCATGTCGATCGGCTGGGATTCGCCAGTCGAAAAAGGCTCTTATTTCGCATCACAGCGTACTGGCTCTCAGTTGCGATACCAACTTAAGTGATAATTTTCATGGCGGGAAATTGTGCAGCGATATCTACTGTAATAGTATAAGCATGCTATGGTTTAGAAATACAGGTTTTCCAAGGCGATAGGGTCATAAAGTTCTGTCGGTGTATTAATTAATTTGAATGGACGGTTTAACTCTCAGATCCCTGCAGGACAGTGTGACCTAATTTATTGTGAACTTCAGTGGTGAGAAAGCTGTGTGAAATTCTTGGCGAAACATTTAAATAACGACCGTGCGCATTAAAATCGCTTACTGATAGTCAGACAGATGTTTAGTGACGTATTTTGAGAGGCCTGGATGGCGGATGTAACAAGGTATCCAGGCAAGGAAATTGGCATACTACAAGTGGTGTCGCTTGAACACAATCTGCTGAGCATTTTGTCCTGATTTGGACTACGGCACAGTGGTTGTCAACCCGTGAAACTATAATTTAGGAAGGAATTGAGGATTCAGGAGAGAATAGGGAACTCATGCACTAACTCCTCAGCTGACGACTGTCCGACTAGGCTGAAGTCGGAGTTGTTTGACAGTCGCCCTTTATGAATTTTTGAATTATTTTTTGCTTTTATCTTCACGATGTGGTTTATGTATTTTCGATGGTGTTGATTTAATTCAATATAGGTAAACGCACCCATTCAAATCAAGATGAATTCTAATGTGTCTCGTGGCAGTTATTTCACTGTTCATTCTGTCGTTCTGAGGAAGAAATGACACTTATTTCGACTGTTGTTCCAAGGCAACGGTATCTTTGAACGAAATGATGCTAACTGAGTACAGACGGTAGGAAAGTTTCTGAATAAACGCGCTATCAGGGAAGAAATTTATAAAATGACAGTCGTCGATAGCCAATCGGGTCATTAAATGGCATGATCATGATGGTCGGTGTCAGCTGAAAATAGGCCAGTTATCCTAACTGTCACAAATTTTCGTTACTAATTTCACTGTTTCTTTTTTGACTTCTTCGGACAAAATCCGGAATTTCGACCTTGATATGCATGAATAATAATAATAATCGTTCAGCTGTAACACCCTTTCGGTGCCTAGCTGCCATCCCACCCGGAGGAAGCACGAGGGCTGGGATACTGCCAGGTTGCCCAAGCCTAGACAGGGGAAGCCGAGTGACAGAGGTCGGGTTTGAACCACGGACCTTCCGGTCAGTAAATTCGCGCTCCAACCACTTGGGCCATCTCGCCCCCTTTCCATGAAGAAGTACCAGTAGTCCTCTGGGTGTTGCCTGTATGTGTGCTGACCTACACTTGCCAGTCGGTTGAAAATTGAACGAAGAATGGAAGTCATCTGAATACTGACACTGGTACGTAGTATGTCGTTTTAGGCAGTCATTAAGGATCGCTCGAACTGGCCAAAATTTCCAACCAGTTTTCTGCTAGCTGTTATCTCTTCCAAAACTTGAATTAGGATTAAATGTGTGTTTACGAGCCCACGCGGTGACCTTTGGGAGTTGGGGTTAACATTTGACCACTGTCAAGAAGTAGACGCTCATTGGAAGAGCTAAGCCAATAAATTGTTTAGATTCACTGGATATCATATCGCTGTGATATGCATAAAGTCGATACTCTGTGGAACAAAGACGTCCCACTCCCACCCTTAATATTCCACAAAGGGTGACGACACTAATCAGAACTTTTCCTCCCTACGTATAATTCACATCTACTAACTGGAACTTTAGTTGATTTTTTTTTAGCTGGTGTGGTATCCATTGGACTAGATCATGGGGTCCTGTGCATAGTATGTGTGGTCCTCGAGTATTCGCTTATAGAGCACATGATCTGTGGAGAACGCGTGTTAGTCATGATTATGTAAGATGGAATCAGCAAAACTCAAGTACAGTGCCTCTTCCTTTCGGCGTGGGCTCGCCGAAATAATTGCACCAAAACAGGAGGTCTGTTCATACGAGAGTGAGATGAGCGCAAAAAATAGTTAAGCTTATTTCCGGAGTCTGTTGTGTTCTGGGACTGTCGACTGCTTTCTCTAAGTGGACGTCCATTCGTCATATGTAGACATACCCAAGTCTGTCAAAGATACTACTCTTCACCTATACCAGATTTTGCCTGTCCCAATCCCGTCAAATGGTTTTCTGAGGGCACCCCCAATATATACCATCCTGCGAGAGAATACCACGTCCTTACATGTATCAGTATTCTACCAAAATGGTGCAGTAAAATTCCGAGAAAGTGCTGGTTTCCATACCTACCCGGAATTTAGTGGTCTGTATAAACTTACATGAATCTTTCGCATTAACATTTCCCTATTGTGTTTGTACACTATTTTCAGCACACTATAGCTGTTTGGTTGCTTGTTTATCCGGTTCTAGTCCATCACAAAAGGCGTAAGCATTTCCAGCAAGCAAGTGCTGTTCGCTTCCATAGTTTTGCTCCTCACCACCCTTGCATCGTGTTCCGAATAGCGGAAGAAGCAAAACGGCCCTGAATGGAAGTTCCCGTTACATTTATTCAATTTTTTTCCAGTATCTACTTGTTTTTAGGATGTCGCGTTTAATTTTACGATGCTATCCTACACTCATTTTCATGGGAACGTTTTCATTTTTAGAGGATGTTTCCTACAAATAAATGAATGACTTAGAAGAACAATGGCTTAATTGAGGGAAGCTGTCGTCAAAATGGGATGAATTATCGATGTACTGTAAAAGAAATGGGCATATTTTTACAATCAAGCAGTACGTTTAGTTCGTTTTCCAAGTGTACCCATTTTGGACTGTGGCTGTGGTGTGCTTGAAATCAGCCGTTTCAATTGCGAAACTCATTTCATTTCGACTGACGAGGTGCTTGTTTTTTTTCATATTTATACTTGTGGCAGATAGTTTGATGCAGACGGACATAACACTGTAGTGCACCATTCCACCAGTGAGCAAAATTTCAGACCACTCTAATCGATTGTCTAGTTGTCTCCCAGCTACTTGCTGTAATTCTGGTAAAGTACTCCAAGGTTTGGCAGTCTGATTTGTACGTCATTCGCAAGAACTGACTGTTAACATCTCTCCAAGGTCAGTAAGCTTACTTCCCATGGTTTTCACAAAGGCATCATGCCACCGAAAATTTCCAGGTAGTTCGGCTACTTATATCCCTCCATTTCTTTGCAGTCACTTAGTTAATCAACCCGCTTAGACACTATGTCGTCTGAATTGTGTGATACAAAACTGGTAATAAGATCATACATACCGTATTCCATATTGGTAGCCTAGCGGTTTAGTCTGGTTGGTTAATTAGCCTTTATGCCCATACGGAGTAAACTGTCAGCATTTTTCATAACAGACAACTTGTGGTACCGTCTCGTTTGACGGATGTGGCATCACAACGGATACTCTCTTTAATGGCCCACGAATCCCGCGAGCTATACACTAGCTAAAACTGGTTGAAGAGCATCGACTAGTCCTATCACGAAACTCACTACTTCAGTTGTGAGTGCCTTATATCGTTACGACAAAGCCCTGAATACATTTGTAACGTGTCGGCTTGACGAGCCAACAGCCAGATGGAAATTGCAGTGGCACAAGGTGAAATTCTAGCACCAATGTCGCATGCAAAATGGCAGAAAGGCCGATACCCATGTTTCTGCTGCGAATCAACTGGGTCTGTGCAAACTAAGCAGATATTCAAGAAGCCTTACAGTGCTGCAGGTTCTGTGATCATCAGAGCATCGCTATTTGGCACCTTGTATAGACAACGTTCTGCATAAAACTGACTGATTTTAAGTCAGATATTCCGAATATATTGCAATTGTTTGCGGACAAAAATGTAGGTTCGTGAAAATTTCATGGGAGAGTGGCAAACTCACTATCTGAACTCTCCTATCAAGAGAATACTGTTGACGTTGCAAGGCTTGCATACTCACTTGCGCCTTAACCTGACAGAGGTAACAAAATAGTGCGGGATTTTTCTTCCCAAACCTCAAATGTTTTCAGGAACTTCCAACAAAGACAACCCTCTCAGTTTAGATCCGTCGGTATTATTGACGTGGGTCATCTCCGACTTCCTGTTAAACCTACCAAATTTAGCAGCCTAGGTAACCACACCACTCGAATGGAGTAGTGTCACTCTTGAAACTTACATGAATCGGCAGACCAGGTTAAGTGCTTTCATGAAAACGTGGGACCTTTCACTAACACTCAATGCTCTGAGGTGCCGGGAGGCAGGGATGCCCTCACTTCACGAAAAATGGTTCCATGATTGTCTCAGTCGATTTCTATTAATCACTCCAGTTATACTAAACTTCAGAGGTGTTAGGCAGGAATCCACGCGGATCCCACTATACCGCACGTCTTTAGGCGCCGCTATGGCCGAGAAGCCTAGCCCGCTCGAGGTTGGCCCAAAATTCGGGACGCTTGCCGGTCCGGCATCAAGACGAGATCTGATTGGTCAACAATCTGGACCCAACAGCCAATCATGACCCAGTATTGGCCAAATGCCGGTTGCCAATGGAGCTCCAGAACGCGTCAGAAATTCCAGAAAGTTATAGCCGCTTACGCTATATATACGAAGCGCTGTACAACTGTTCCTGATTTCGTTTTGGGCGTTAATAGACCTTTTGCACCTTTGGTGTTTGTTTTGACGTGAACGCTAGCTTGGGAGGCTCAGACCGAGAACTAAGCTGAGGAAAATACAGTTACAACAAGAGGTCCGTTAGGTATTTGCGGAAACCTGCCTACACAAGCCATGGTTTTGAGACAGCGGTTGTCGGAGATCTGAAGAGGTCTCGGGTCCACTGCCCGAAGCCGTACAGTATGTACGGTACAGTACAGTAGCCTGATACACGCGTCACTTGAGATTCATAGATGTACCACTTTGACACCGTAGGTGTTTCAAATTAGCAAACGTGACCCGAACATTACAATCGAGAATGATGCAACTCCCAACATATCTGAAATACTCCACAACTTCTGGCACCTCTCCTTGGATTGCAAGTGACCTTTTTAGCTACCGCATGCCCAGAAGCATCAATTTGCCCTTTGCGGGTGCAAAGGCAATGCCAAAGGAGGAAATGCCTTCCAACAGTCCATTCGAAAACACTTGTGCCTCCTTTTCCCTTCGAAGACCAAAACCATTTCGTCTGCATGTTCCTGATCAACATGGTCTTTTGCAGCAGTTACTTGAACACCAAGGTTTTGAAGTTCTCCTACAGTTCGTCGAATTATTTCACTGATCACAAAATTAAATAGGAACGGATAGAGTGGGCATCCATCGCAGACGCCGCTTTGTGTACGGAATATTCTGGAGAGCTCACCCTATACCGTCACACGCAGTCAAAGACTAACAAATCAAGATACATCAATAAGAGTATGCTCCATGACGTAAAATCATAACACTCATCCGGCAAATAGATGACCACAAATTGAGAGCTTTCAAAAGTACGGGGCATCCAGAATTAACAATCTGCGTTGCCCAGAGGGTGTTACTTCTGAAGAATGGAATGTCATTCTTCTCGTGGCTTCGAATTCAGTAAGAACAAGCTTGAAATTTTTGATATGAAACTTGAAAATATATAGTTTGACTTTTGTGCACTGTGAACCAAGTGCGAGACTTTCGTTTTGATTGTAAACCAAAGGGTAAGCCCCCTCAATGAGGTACTGCAACATGATCCGGATACGTCCAAAAGACAAATTTGGCAACTGAACTAGGTTATTATTCCAGCGAGTATTTCAGATGGGATGATGTTGATTGCAGTGCTCTGACTCTTGGGAACATCTTATAGCCTAAACTATTTTAGGATAAGTAGACTTCAAGCGATGGCTCCCTTATAATTTTGTGATTTCTGTTAGGTGAGCGAACAAGTTCAGAGTTATCGAGAATTCCAGCCTGGAGAGCAGGGAGATAACGTAGCTGGTCATCGTTCATTCAGTAAAAGTAGGCCAGAAAAGCGAATTTCACACTGCATATGATCAACTTTCCGTACGTCACTCACAAGAAAACCTCAATTTGTTATACGTAAGAGAGAATTGTGCACTCGCTTCATTATTTTCTAGGGCATACATTAATTGGAAGCGCTGATAGAAAACTTCAATGGCACGCACCTGAAAACTTTCCTTTGCATACCTCTGAGTACTCATTAGGAACCGAGCAAAGGGCACATACAACCGGAACTTTGGAGCTAACAAAACGTCTTTAAGAATACTGCGTGATGGTTTACTGTACATTTTCTTGCAGAGTGAGAAACTGCGAGGATACAAGCTTGTAAGTTAAACAACCACTCCGTCTCTATGTTTTCTGGCATTCAAATGATTGGTACCTGTAAAATCGATGGCATGCTGCTTATCGTCCGTGAAATTTCTAAAGATCACAACGTTTTTCTCCAATATGTTAGTTTCTTCTCAGTGTAGACACTTCAGCATCGGAATAATGGTAACGAAAGCAGTGTGATTACTACTGATGCATCTTGTGTTGATTCGATGTAATTGTGGAGCAAAAGTGTCAAATTGGTGCAACATTCACGAATCAGAATTCGCTGTTGGTTTGTGAGTAGATTTTGATCAGTTGTGCTATACTTTCACCAAGGATAAACACATTGATATCTTGAAATTTAGATTTACTAAACTTTAGGGCAGCCTGTGTTCTGCTCTTCAGCGAGGAATCCTCTTGTATTACCAGCCCAACTTGAGATGCGAGCGATGTGATGCGAAAACATTTACCAATGAGGCTGGAGTAGGATCCAAGGTTTGCTTGAAATGTGGTAGCTACTTTCACCAGATTTGCTCCAACAAGTCGGAACTAGTGGAGGCTATCAGTAAATTCTTACTAAGTGGGATGAAGTTGGTTTTCTAACAGTTCGGTTGAAGAATGCCAGACGGGTCATTGATGCCTAACCATGAAAGATAGAAAAAGAGCCTGAAATACCGGGTTGAGTGAACGAGAATGGTAAAGCAACTGAATCGGTGAAATACGACTGAACGTCGTCTTCTGTGAATATCGTTCATTTGTTCATCCTCCACAAACAAGGAGGTTGGTGCTTCTACCTAAGAATCTTGTCACCCTTATATCCATTCATTTTCATGCTGAACACGACGTCAGCGATCATTTCATGGACATATGCGAAGCAATGGAACCAGAAGGGTTTCGTGCAAAACTACCCAAGGAAAGGTTAGCCTCAGAGTAGGTTGCTCCACTGGATATAGTACCACATGGCATTGTATTTTTTGTTTCGCACTACGGCTAATTCATATACCAAAGGACATAGGTCTGAAAGATTCAAACGTTTTCTGATATACAGCAGGTATAGAACCCACTGTGATACCTGAATGGCTACAGTCCACTACGCTTGTCGAAGAAAGACCCTTGGAGGAAAA
>NW_008751837.1:542968-548459 GCF_000715545.1 Opisthorchis viverrini
CAAACGTTTTCTGATATACAGCAGGTATAGAACCCACTGTGATACCTGAATGGCTACAGTCCACTACGCTTGTCGAAGAAAGACCCTTTGGAGGAAAAGAAGAACTGGTTTATCTTGAAGCTGGCATTCCTGGGCGGTGCTCTTTATTTGGATTTCGCACTCAAGAACTTGACTGAGTTACTCGGGTACATTCCGGAGTGTGCCGTTCCGGGTAGGTACCTTATCTAGTACTAACCAAAGTATTCTGTTGACAGTAAATATTCGTCGATGACAGTAAAGACCATGCTAAAACGTGAAATACACAATTCACGAACTGCAATCATTTTATATACTAAGTTCTTTTGATGAGAGACGACTAAATTACAGCTAATCTCCCAATTATAATATTTTTTAGATGAGTGTACCACACAAAGGCCATTTCATATTTAATCGGGTACAATATTCTAGGTAGTACACTACACGTAAGATTACCGGAACATCTTCAACAGCCCATAACCATTTCATCCTTCTTGAGGTTCACCAGGTTGACAAAGCTCCCGACTTTCCGTCAACCTTATGTTCTAATGAGATGTGAGGTGACCTTTGTGCAGCACATTCAGTCAGGGAATATCCTCAACGGAAGATTCAGTTGAGTTTCCCGTTAAAACTAAATTAGTTTGTAAATGAGTATATTTCACCAATTGCGTTCAATTTGGGTTCAAGTGATGGAAACTCGAAGAACGAGCCCTCTTATTGAGCGCCAAGAAGGGCGAAATCGGTCATGGGTTTTCTCCAGCAAACTAATTAGTAGTGTTCCGTCAATAAAATACACTATGCGTCATACTCAGCACTGGAAATCCGGAATATACATACTCACATGCGCGTAAACACTTGAAAACCTCTGAAAAAAAACTTAGTATTGAATAGCCGATGGATATTTATCAGTCAATATCAGTATTAGGACCCTGGTGTTCTACGCATTTTGCGGCTGTTGCAAGAACATCAAGATCAAGCTAAGTTCTCCACACCCTGTTTTTTTGTGTTTGCAACCCTGGTTGTCCTGCTTGTCTCAACAACCACAGACAGACGGCCTATCACAGTAGGGACTGAGTACGTCAGACAAAAAACTGTCGCTATCTTATCGGCGGCTCTGGAGAAGACCCCTTTCATGTGACAATAAGACGTGCAGCTGGAGTTTACAGTCGGGGAATCCACATGTAGACAAAGTGTGAGACAGAAGAAAAACCGCCATTGGACAATGACAGGGGCGCGTCGAGAATAGTGATTCTGTGTACAATACCGTCACGCAACACATTTTTTGACCGAGTGAGGCTCACAGTCAGCTGGAGGCGGCAGAGTTAACTGGGGCTTTGATGTCTTGACAATATCGCCAAATGAATTTTATTCATGACCAGAAGCGACCACCCTTGTAGTGTTAAATATTGTTTATAGTGGCGAAATGAATGGGTGTAATGGGGAATTACTAATTCTTTTAAAAAGGAGTGACTATTGCGAAGTAAACCTCGTTCAAGGGAATTGAACAAACCGGATTTGTGTACAGATTCATCAGAGTAATAGTGAGTCGGCATTGACTAGCAATTGAGAGTGAAAAGTGTCCTGAGTAGAGGACTACATTGACCCTCGAAACTCGAAATATTACAGCGAACTAGTAGTTATCGGTAAGGCGTAAAGCAGTGCGCTTGGAACGAGCTGATGAGAGCAGCCTGATTTGGTACAGTATTTTCTTCTAGAGTCTTTTTTTGCATGAAATCGTTGTGATTTTACCCTTAAATCTTCTTCCGTCTTTGGAGCATCTTGAGACAGTATTAAGCAGAATAACCGACTTTTCTGACGTTTCTGACAAAACGGAGGTGCTGAAGTTCAACATACAACTGGTAATATACCAACGATTGGTTGTTGATCTGTTCTCCGAGCTTGGCAGTTGGATTGCAAACGTTTCATCACCAATCGAGATGACACCCTCAGTGCAGGGTTGAGTGGGTGAATCCATCCTCTTCTGCCTGTGATTATATAGCATCTAAACAGTATCTGGTACAATGATAATAATAATAATATAATCACAGGCAGAAGAGGAGCGATTCACCCATTCAACCCTGCACTGACAATGTCACCTCGATTGGTGATGAAGCGTTTGCAATCCAACTGCCGAGCTCGGCGAACAGACCAACCACGAAGCAGCGCACCCGAGCTACCTACATTCCACAACATTGCCAATATATCACTGATTCCTGCTTTAAAGTTAGCCGGAATGATGTGTGCTAGAACTTCCCTTTCTCCGAAAAACAACTTTCTTTCACGCAGTTGACATAAAACGACTGCTTTAGACGCTTTGTTGCGCGCGTGGTCGGAGGTTTTTATTTGAATTTGCGTCAGCTGCGTGCAATCACCTAATCTGTTAGACCGGCATCTCATGTGTACCGATACTAGGCCACGTGATTGGCAGTGGCCCGACAGATTGTTAACAAACCGGTGTGCGCGTACCTTGGGACAGTAGTTTTTTAGAAATACATGAGTGCCACGATGGCCGTTATGGGCGGTAAATTGAAGGCCCCTCATGAACCGAAGCCAAATAGGTGAGCTAGTTAGGCACCGATAGCCTGATATAATTAAGTGGATTGAAATTTTTTGTTAAACTTAATTTTCAAGCAGCTGTTGATTAAAGTTAAATCTTCTGAATATTCTTCCATAATCTTCATCGATCTTTGTGAAGACCCACAAATTACCAACCTGTGGACTTATAATTCTACAAGATGTTAACAGTAAGCGTGTAATTGTATCTCGAAAGTGGCATTTTGTCCATAATGAAATTCACCAGTTAGACAGTGGGGGGAGAGGACACGTGACTTTCCGGCTATCAATTACCAGGCTGTTTCCCTCAGGATCATGCACCCACAGACACATTTTAACATTTCATAATACATTGGCGAAACAATTTATTTTTTTGCAAAACTATTCATACGATTGACGAAAAGACTTTGACGATAGTCCATTGCAGTTTTTGCCATTTTGAGGCTCAGTAGATTCTCCATCAACGGGGTGAAACACGGCTGCACATTAGGACTCCGAAAAGCAGGATATCAAGTCGACTGTTCCGACAGCAACTTACTTTACAGCTACATGTTTGTCTCCAAATATGTAAAGTCTACTAGCCACCTGTGGAAGTTCGGGAACTAGGCCCCACAAGTGGAAAAACTGTTGTTGGGCTGTCCAGGGATTTTCCATGATATGAAACCGGTTATGGGGCCCATAAAAGCACTTCGACATATTGGATATTGTTTGTTGATCGTATATTCATTTGAAGAAAACACCAAATGGGAGAAGCGTCTGGGTTCCTCTTTGAAGGAGTGTCCATAAATTCCTTAACTTGGAATTTAATGTTTATATAATAAATAAGACTGATGAATCCCAATAAGGGTAAAACTGATAATAGCTTTTAGAACAGTCTTCATCACCCTTATGAGTAGTGTTGTGTCAAGTCCTCCTAGTTGCCCAAATCGGTGGGAAATAGCCGGAAATTGGTAACCCGCGCCGCATGTCCGTTCACCTTACGCTCACATGTACGTGCCTCTGCTTAATAAAAAGCCATCTTTGAGCATCTCAACCTAGTTTAACCGTTTATCATAATTATCATCATTAGTTTTTTTTTGCCTTAGTTTACTTCTCTTTGAATTTTCTACAAAAATTCTGTTAACATAGAGCTCTTTTTAGGTAAGCCTGGGGATGCCTTCATGTTCTCTGCACCGGTAACTTCCGTCAGACTCTTGATTTGCAGTCATATGAGACCTTAACGATTGGACTGTGAAGTTTATCTATTTGTCAGTTTACTGAGACCTCGCAAGCGCGTTTGTTTCGCTCAAACCACGCGCCAGTTCATTATCACATGGGCCAAGCAAACGGTCAACTACGCTGCCATACACACAAACACATGAACCATCATTAATATGGCGTTCAGAAGGATACAAAAAAGTGAAAGTCCACTGTTTTTTCACCCAGGCAATCGATCCATGGCTGACGACTAGTGTTGTTTTTCTAAGCACAGCGTTGTTTCGGGGTCATCTAAATAGCTGTGCTAGTTTGAGACTGGGTTATGATGTATGGAATGCATGTGTGAGCGTACACTTTGGAATGGTGAGTGATCTTGTGTGAAAATACAGTTCTTGAGCTAACGTTAAGTTTTTGCGAACTAGCAGCGTCCTTTCAGATGAATTTGATGGGAAATGAGAGGTTTTTCATCGAATCTCTGACAACAGGAATTCTCACGCAAGGGATTCAGGGCAGTCTAGGGGAGGAAGAGAATTCATTGAACTGAAGAGTGAAGCTGCTGCAAGCTGGTCCTAAATTATACTTGAAACAGAAACATGATGCTTACTGAACTCCCGAGGTAACCCTCAGTTCAATATGCGTGTTTTCTCAGACCCTTTTTCGAACCTGACGTGACTGAACCGAGGTTACTTGCCTTCCCATTCGCACGAAACTTTCAGATTTCCTTGAATCAGCCCGGCGAAAAAGAAAGCAGGCAAGGTTTATGGAAGTGTCACTACAAAATGACACCACTTGTGATGTTTCCGGTCTATTCAGATCCAAGGGTGTCAGCCTATCCGTATAAGTTTATCGCGTGTCCCTAAGAATTCGTATTCTGGTCCAGAACCTTCGGTTCTGTTAGACGCAGATATGTCCAAAAAAACCGATGTCCCTATAAAAGTTGCATGGTTAGGGATGTGACTCTGTAACTGACTCTAACCCACCGCTTACTGATTATTCCAAATGGTCTAGGAAAACTGGTCACCCATGGGGAAGTAAGTGGGAAATAACCAAAGTGGTCGTTGGCACTATTTTCACGGAAACTTTGTTCATCCACCTGCTGTTTGTTACACCCACAACGTCAAATGATGATCTTTGTCCACAGTACTGGAGTCGAGTGCATTCTGTTGTGAAAACATATTCACTGGTAGGGCCATTGTAGACAGTCGGCCCCGGACTGCAGTACAAACCAAAGGCAACTCGTTAGCTTGTCGAAGATATCGTCTTCCGATAGGTTTGAAAAACTGCACACAACTTAAAACACGGGAAAACCTGAAACTTGGCAAAAATTCCTGGTGAACGGCTGTCTGCAAGGATTTGAGGAATTTTAGGACACGATGTGTCACGGAGTCATTCGGAAAAGATCTAGTTCCTCCAGGAAATATACAATTGTGCAAGCCTTCAGATGCGTACCCCTTAGTGGGGTAGTTCGTGCAAATCATCGCGTCCCTTCAGAACAAGAACAAATAGATTAGGGTCTTTTTTTCGTTTTGTGATAAACACGCCTACAACTTCACCCAAAATGTAGACATTATTGACCATGTGATTACTGGAATACTACCGGCTTATTCGTGAGCACCACAAAGGTATGGTAAAATTGAAACTCAGCTATAATGGAGGAAGTATGGTACTCCTTAAGGGATCAAGTAGGTAACGTTGAGAGTCGATATTGAAAAAAAAACATCTAGTA
>NW_008751837.1:552482-574695 GCF_000715545.1 Opisthorchis viverrini
TGAAACATATGCACTTTACTTCCGATGCATTTGAAGAGCGTCCGCTGTTTCGCCTGAACTCAACAGTCGGCTAGGATCAGACAAACAGAAATGTTTTCTGAGATTTCGTCCAGTAAGTCACTCTGAGCTAAAAACTGAGGCAGTGCACAACTGAATTTCTTTCTGGGACGATTCAAAGCAGTGACCTTCCGGCTAGCATTTGAGGATTAAACTATTCTGCAACGAAAGAGTGATAAACCTTCAGACGGGTTCGTCCAGTAAGTCACTCTGAGCTAAAAACTGAGGCAGTGCACAACTGCACGAATTTCTGGGACGATTCAAAGCAGTGACCTTCCGGCTAGCATTTGAGGATTAAACTATTCTGCAACGAAAGAGTGATAAACCCATATTCAGACGGGACCTACCATCATTTGACCTTGAATGACGGAATTCCCATGACGTGTTGACTGAATGCGACTTAATCATACCACTGATCAGCCCCTCAAGGCAGAACGAACGCTTAGCCCCAAGGACAAGCCCGTGAGTTCAAATCCCTCCGGAGATTCATGAGACGCATATTGCTGACTACCAACAAGGACGTGCTCCTCGGCACGGGGTGATTTCATTTACAGGATGAGATCTCCAGTGAGATTTCTAAACTTCCTCGTACTGTCGGAAAACTCAGCAAGCGTAATTTCGTTTCATGCTCCAGTTTCAACAAGCACTTTAACTGTGGCATTTTTCAGCCTACGGAACTATGCGTATTTACCAAGCTAAATCGCGGACCAAACCGAGTCCAGTCCCATGATATGGAGGGATAGTGTATTATCGGTGCTTAGGTAGACAATCAGGTTATGAATCCACGTCGGTGAAATAAGGCAGTTCATTGTGATGAAAGAATCAGCTGTCTAGAGAACTGTCTCCTCTTCGATTCTCGAGAGGTTGATGATGTAGCGTAAAAAGTTTCGGTGGAAAGACGAGCGTGCCAACGTTGTACCTTATACTAAGATTATCCCCTCTTGGGGATTCACGGTGCGAGTGCACCATTTACATCCCCAGGTTAATCATCCCATAGTGAGACAAGAAAAGGTCACGTTAGATCTCACAATCGCGTGTTGAGTTATTCGAATTCAGAGCAAACAGATGGGAGATGCTTGCTATCTGACGAGAAGTGTTTTGTTTGGGAAAACATAGTGAACAGGCGTAACAGGAACAGATAGACAGAAAATTACAGCAATGGACACAGCTGTGGAAATAGTACTAAGAGGAAGATGTGGTTTTACCAAACGACTCATGTTTTAAATGAAAATTACGAGTTGTTGACGTGTGAGAACGGTATATAAAAAGTGAATGGATGTGAAGGGATGGACAATGCAAGTAGGTGGTCACTATCGGAGGACTGATGGTTGAGTACAGCATGTACGGTGACAAGACAGGAGGGTAATCCAAAGTGCAGTCTGAAAGCTGCGCTTGCTAAGAATGCGGGAATGACAAGGATAAGGAGAGGACATCGCGGAAGAGTGGTGGAGCAGCAAGGGGCCACAAAAAGACCCACACGGCCGGTCAACAGTAAATGCAATCTGCCCGAGGGAGATCGGAAAAGGGTCGTGAAAACGATGGTACTGGTACTCGGAATAGATACACAGAGATGGAGAAACACGCAGGTGTACCGGACAAGAGAGTTATCGTTTTAGTCTTGCACCGGCCGAAGGGATTTGCACTGCATTCGTGTCTATGTAGTATTCCTGAGAAGGTTAGGAACCGAGAGCTTCGCGATGGTAGGAAATGCCTGAAACGCAAATGGAAGGAAAGTTGGTGTAGATGTAGATGTGGGTGCGGTGTGGACCAGACAGTTCCTATTTGGCTGAAACAAGCATGCATAAGTACGGACACACTGCGAGTAAAAGGGACTGTCCTGGGATGCAGTTTGTCGCTATGGTTTCACGGTAATTTCTAAACAAAACTGTTAACCTTTAAGGACCAGAAGCGCTTATTTTCAGAGTGCATCGCCAAGATGGGAAAAGAGAAGTGAATAAAAATATTCGTAAACAAAGCGCTCGAACGAACCTACAACGCGACAGAAAATCCGAAAAACGTCTTTGCCCTGGTCAAAACACCCATAAAAGTGCCGTCAATAATAACTTATATTTACCAAATCACCTAATGCTGTAGTGAATTCAACTAAAATTCGAAAAGCACGTCAATAAACATGTCCTTAACTACATTACAAATAAACTGAACCAGGGCATTCAGAGTAATCTTACGTTTGGCCGGAATCCAGCTTTTTCCCCTACCAGATACAATCCTGGTCAGCAGATACGAAACATGTGAAAGGCTTCGTTTGATGACATTTCTAGAGGCTTTGATTAGCAAACGTGCTAGGCCAGGATTATGTACCCGAAAAGACTTGAACGTAGTGTCGCATGAACGAGATCGCCACGGTATGCAGTCCTCGTAGTGAAATTGTTTTTTCTACAACTTTTCATATGGATTTGTAAGCTTAATCATAACTAGGTGACAAGTATTGTGGTTGGGAAGAGTGCTTGAGATAGCATCGGCTCTCAAAAGCTGTTTATTCAAAAAGCACCTAGAATCTACTTGCGCGAACTCCCCTCATTTTTGTGGATGTAGCGCACCTGTCACAAAAACACCAGGGGGACAAGCTGTGTTATATTTGCTCGACACAAAATATACTTCGATGCCTCAGAAGTCATGTTAACTGAGACATGAGGCGGCCCTTGTGCAGCTCACCCGATTCAAAAATGCCACAGACAACAGTTCCAGAAGAGCCCCTCGTTAACACCAAAGTAACAGCAAATGAGCGCATTTCGCCGCCTACCTATAAAATGGTGTTCAAGCAAACACAAAGGTTGAGGGAAACTCGGAGACTACGCCAAGCCTGATGAGCACCAAAACGGAACAAACCTATAATGAGTTGTCGAAAGCTTTCTAGCATTCTTAAAAATAGTGTTTTGGCAAGGAAACGTGGTAGATGGTTCACGCTATCATCCGTGAGGTACCACCGTCCGGCTTGCAGAAACCTTATCTGGTTTGACACTACAGTGTGATGCCGGTACGAAACTCATTAAATTGAAACTAAGTGAATATCTCGTTCCACTTTCTCATACGGGTTCAGTCTGCAACGTATAAGCACACAGTTGATCCAATAGTACTTAAAGCCTTGGAAGAGAAGAGTGGGCGAGGGAGGGGACTTGGTGCTGGCCCATCGCAAGCAGTCTGCACATGCAAGCGATCAGTCAGACAATCTGGAAAGAAACTGATTACACGAACGCCAATGACATCGATCAGCCACCATTTCTTGCGCGGTAGAGGTTAAGGGGACATAATCCTGGAAGGCGCATCGCACCAACAACAGCCAAACTCTGTGTAATCTTTTACCCCCTTCTGCCAAGTCATGCGTTATCCAACTCGCGGTTTCCGCCATTCTGAAGGAGGCACAGGGGATAACACTCGTCTCGATAGACGGTGTTTCGGCAAGCGTATCACATGGCGGAGACACAGCGGTTGATGGTGGTGTTTTCCGCGGTTGGAGTACCTGCTGCACCTGACAGATGGTAAGCATCAATGCAGAGAAAATCCAACGTATGAGCCGCTTGTTGTCCTGCTTGTTTCATTATAGGCAGCTAAGTAGACCGGCTTTCGGGGCTTGAAAGCAAACTTCGAAGAGTCTAAGTTTTTTTATACTGAAGTCAGGCACGCTGAAGTTACAGCCAAACGTGATACACGGCGAACAAAGCGGCCAGTCCTAGTGCACCAAGAAATCCATGCTTTTAGAGTTTAACTAACACAATCAGCCACGGCCTGTTTCTCCTCGCTTTATCCAATACGTCACACAATTGGAGATCTCCCCTGTTGGAAAACGTACATATTTCTGTCCAGTATTTTCCTCTGCATATCGCTCATCCTTCCTCGAAATTTTGGGTTTGTCTAGCCTTGCTGATTCTTAACACGAGAGCCCGATATGTTCGGAGCACGTTGTACAGATGGCAAACATCCCATTTTGTTCCATCTTTTTTCTCCTAGGTTCATAAACTGGTGTTGTCTATTCAAACCGGGAGAATCCCATGATCCATCGCACATCCAAAAGTGCCTTCTGCTCGGATCCAAAAGCTCTTGAATCGACTTTAACCACTGCGATCATGAGAACAATAAACTTTTGAGTAACAAACGAAATGGGTTCATATGTCACCGTTCCATGAATGATAAATAGTACGCGTTTGATTTTCCTATCTTGACTTAGTTGACGAAACGAATGTGTTCGTCTCAATGTATCGAAAGTGTGACCAGATGTGGGATTCGGACATCCATGCAAATCTCTTATCTACGGACCGCACCCGGACGAATGGACGGCGTTGACTCCGAGACCCGAAACATCAGTATTGGAGTTGTCCAAGGATTTGTACTCCAAACCCATTCCTCCCTTGTGGGAACGCTCTACCACTGTCCGTCACCTCACCTACTCAGATATTTGCACATTAGGCTGTCCCGTATCATACTTAATCGTTGCACCCCAAGTGCTTCATTCGGATTCAAAGTGGACAAGCCATTACTGCTTTGAATACCAGCAGTCCCATGCACCAACGTTCCACCATTCCAAGTCCCCCTCCATGGGTCCCTCCCCCTTCATCATTACACTTCCACTAGAAACGTGTTCACCGAAGTCACCACCACTCCTTTTTGTTCTCTCCTATTGATTTTTGATTTTCTGTTGACTTATCCTTATTGATGCATGTCAAAGGGATCATGACCGAGCATTTAGAATGTTGATTTTCTATTTCTGGCGTGCGAATATTTCATCTTAGCTCAAGTTCTTTTTTAGTCCTAAGTTCTACCTACCCTGGAGTACGGCCCCATGTTTGAGGGCTTCTTACCTGACCCTTTCCTGTTTCCATTCAGCAATAACTTTCCACCATCAGAACGTAGGAGCTTCATTTATATTTCGTCGCTACTATAACGATGGATGTTCACCAGAGCTTGTTACTTCTCTCTCCAACTGTCTTTCAACCAACCGACTGGTCTTTACTTATCCGACTAGCTCCATCAGGGTAATTTTTACAGGTTGCAGAATTAAACTTTTTTAAGGGCCACTCCACTCCTGATGATCTTCGCGATTTAGTTCAGTTGGACAATCTAGATAGGAACTGACAGCATGAACGGCAGCGATATCGAGTAGCCGTGTCACTGTGTCCAGCCAGGTACAGAGAGGGTCACGTGGGTTGTACTCTGGAAGGCAGGTAGCGCCGACATCAGAACTTTTTGTAAGACTTGATTCTCTCTTACCCTAACAAATTCTGTCCATCTCTAGGTTTCCCTCTCTCCCGACTAGGTACGCTTTTCTCGATAGACGATAATTTGGCATCCGTAATAGGTTACCAAGCCATTGCAGTCTTTGGTACAATACAATATAATAACCAAAAAACTGCCTCCTGACCATTTCGCTGTGGAGTAATTGCTTCCATCTGATTCCAACTATGGTTCCCAGACATCGATACTCAAAGACCTGAGAAAGTTAGTAGTTGATGAAGTGGCTGTTGGTCTGTCCGCCGAATTTAAAAATCGACTGGAGGGCGCGTCTGGTCACCAACTGAGAGAACATCATCTGTGCACACACTGATGTGGTTTATTTGCGTTTGGGGTCGACTAACGTGTGCAGGGTTTCATATGGCCTGCGGTTCTGTTTGCTTAATCAGTTAGTGATACGCAGAAATAGGCTGTGATTGGCCCATAACCATGACAGGCGTTCGTGCGTCCCGATTCCAGTCCAATACCACCATGCAAGCAAGATTAGGTAAAGTCAAGCCTCCATACACACTCATGTCTCTCGCAATCGAAACATCCCAAATTTCAGCTCGCTGTAACAAAGTACTCAACGCTGTCTCTGATAATGTCACAGCTAGTCTGTTAGGGCTTAAGCAGTTACAGGGAAAAAAGAGTGATCGTGAACGAATTCATGGGATATTTCCACGGAGGTTGCCAAATGAACCGCATACAGGAGAACATGAAAGAATGTTCAATAAAGTAAGGAACCATCAGCTCGGTGGCTTAGAGGAATGCCAACCCGGACGTGATGAACCGCAGCGGCCTTTGGATCACCATTAGTGCGCGACCAGAGGTAAGAAGAAACCGACAGGGAAGTCAGTCTAAAAACCCATCTTGGAACTTGGGTCTTCGTTTCAGACAGATAGAGTCCAGCGCACGAATGGGAATCGTCTATTACCCGACTTATCCCACCGAGAATGCCAGGAAGTGCGAATGACAAACAATGTTGAAGTGTCTATGGCTGTTGCGACTAGACGCAATGAGAAACGAGCGGCATCATAAGTCGTTGAGGAACGACCTATGGAAAGATCATTGGCAACGGGGCAAAGAACGAGTAGGTTCTTAGCAGCCCTACTGTGAAGCTACCGTCCACATTCAAACCCCAAAATTAGAAGAACAGGAGACCTGGTTAGTTAGGTTTCTACTCACTGACAAATTGCAATGAAAGGTTCTCCGAGTATCATATACAAACTTCCGGGCATAACCCACTGGATTACTGAGGTGCACAAACCGTCACCGCGCGATAAGGTTCCAACTATGCGACGGTTTTATCTACTGTGGAAAAGTTGAACCTGTACACTTGTGCCCATGGAGGATTTTAACTTAATGCTTTTTCGAAGCAATGCTGTATAGTTAGTACGGTGGTTAAAAAGTTCTGGTGTTCTTTCCTCACCCGACAAGATCACCATCGAACCCTAAATTCATTGCCGATACAGCGACTGAGATGAATACCGGAACGGCTTTCCATTCTCAGTTACATCGATTGGTCTATTGCGAATTTGAACAGTAACAGCAAAAACTAGCAAACTTATCCTACATCAGAGTTGAATTCAAATGCGAAAATTCGTTGCCCATTCACACAGAAACGAGACCATCTCAACGTCGGTGAACGCCATATAAGGTGCGAAGAATTCGCCGCATTGAACATCAACCAAAAACGTATCACCGTTTTGTGCATCAAATTCTTGAGGCGATGAAACGTACTTTAGTTAAGTAGCTTCTTATCAGGAAGGTCAGCTTCCTGAAAGCAACCACTGAGCCCGGAACCTACGGAGACTCTCAGCTCCGCTGGGTGTTGACCAGACAGACAACGCCCCCTCAATATGCAGCGCGTCACAGCCTTGCATCAAACCCAGACAGCGCGAGTCAGCGTTGATCAAGGACAGACAACGCCTCCGCAGTATGCAGCACGTCGCTGCCTCGTACTAAAGCCAGACCGCGTGCGTCAGCATTGGACCAAGTTCAGACAGTGTCCTTCCAATAAAAAGCTTGAGGCCGTTGTACTTTTCGCACTCGCGCTCTCGCAACCACTTTGTTGGAATATAGCTATTGTGTTCCCTTCCGTCAGTCTTTTTCTCTCCGACACTAGGCTGGAGCGGGTCAGCAGCAGATACCACAGGCCGGCGAATCAGCAGATATAACACTTCTCGCATTTGGAGGAGCGAGAGCACCGCATCCAAATAAACGCAAGACAGAAAATCCCATTCCACGTGGATATGAAATGTGTCGCCCTTCAATGCTGCTTTCGACCTGTCGTTGGGACACTTCGTTACTGGTCAAGTGCGGTATTGAGGCTCCTAACACCTTGATAGTGAACTACCACTTCGGTGACATGGAAGCGGGTCATGTTGTGGCCAGGTGAAGCTTACCATTGCATGCGTTATCCTTCTAAGTCCATGACTACGCTGCGTTGTTCACGTCACATTCGACTTCTGGTAGGGTTACCGTTGGAAGTTTTACATGCCCTTCACAGCACTCCATTGACTGACATGATCTAACAGTGATGCAGTAAAGCGAAATCGCTTTAGGTGACATCCATCATATGTTAACCGGGTGACCAGCGTCAACATACTAGGAGGCAGAAACAGAAGATAGGGAACGTCCACGAAAGCCTTGGGACAGTGTTGAGATATTTCTACTAATCGGTTGAATTCCACTCGAGTTGCCAGTAGTACTGTCCCAGTATTCTTCTGGTACATCTATGCCCTCCAACTTGGTTTCATAATGTCGTTGCATCCGATTTGACTCTCATTTCATTCCAATTCATTTGAAACGTCACACTTCAGATTTAAAGAACTCATTATAACGGCACCATCCATACTGATGAGAAAAGTGCTGTTATAACGAAGTCGACTGAGCAGTTAAAGCTTTGCTCTGGGAATGGGACTCCAGTGTGCCAATGAGATAGGCTCTTTCTTTTTAACTCTGCCTGTGTCGACCCTATTCACTAACCAACCACAAGTCTCTTTTCGATTGGGACCGTCAGCCGTTTCCACCTCAATGGGACGTGTATCATCTGCCCTTTGTTCCGGCAGATTCCCCCTCGTTATTTAGTGTGCAGTTGACCGCAAAAGTCTGAAGAGTCGAGGCTAGTTTGTTTCACAATGTCCTATTTAACAGTGTCGCGTTGACCGGGTTATCCTAAGTGTTCTGTTGTGTCAGGATCATGTTTCACTCAACACCGAAGTCAGAGATATTACACTGGTATTAAGGTTGATCACACATGGTTCTATTCGCTCTGCTGTGCGGACCAATTAGGTGTTGCTGCCCAGGAGACACCGCTGCCAAATCACGTCAGTAATAACTATACCGTGTAAGGTGGATGTCACAGTCATCAAAATTCAAACCAAGTAAAGTAAAGCAAAGTACAGTTCGGAGATGAGATAGCCAACATTTTTCTCGCTATACAGTGGAGGAATTATCTAGGCTTACAACATGCGCACCAAAGATTGTTCAGTGACTGAAAGTTTGTGGAGTTCACTGTTCGTGCCATACAGCTCGTCACGATGGGTGATTGTGGATGAGGTGATCAGGATAAGTGAACGGAGTACGGGAGGACACAGCACCGTAAGCATGTATTCGGAAAGTTGAGACGAACGGGTCAGTGATATATACCTGTACCTAAGGTGAGCTCTCTTCCGAAGTAACATGGACAAAACAAGGCATCTGTACATAAAACCAATGTTGGAATGAAGAAACGGAACATCGTCGTGATAATCTACTGTGCTCACATGAAGCAGGTAAGTTCAATCCAGATGGCGAGATACGAAGGTGTTAAGTGCAGTCTTGTCACTTAGATAACCAGTCTTGAACACTTACCCATATTGAGCTGTGAGAATTGGTTCTTTACAAACTGTTCCAGCTGACTGCCAGCTATCCAGACATCAGAGTCCGCAGCATTGTACAGTTCGGCATTATAAAACATCGTCCCCAAATCACAGGCAAAGTTGCGTAGACCTTCTTTCGGGTCAGCAGCGTCATATCGGCCATCGGAAATCCAAGCCCTGACCATACCCAAGTCAATTGGGTCGGTGATGATCTCATAATAGTCAGGAACCTGGCGATAGAAGAGAGAGAGGGGGGGGGAGAAAGATGAACAACGATTTATCGATACTCTGCACCGCTATTGTGAGCAAAAGGAACGTCAAAAATGGCCATTTTAAAGTCAAAACATCGAACACAGGGTCATACAACAGTAGGAAAACAACCGAGTATACGTGTGTCATCGGTCATACAGTTGTACTGTGTACACACACATCCGTGTGCTCACAGCAGCTTGCATTGCATTGTGTCCAAACGGATTTTTTCGCAAGTTCGGACAGGCATAGGTTCATCAACATGGCAAGTCCTAAACATGACCGGATTGATCGTTGCACAAAGAAACCGAACGTAACAGAGAGCACGTGGTACAAATGTGACTTGTTTATTCGTCGGTCATGCACATTGCAAGACGCTGTTTTTGGACAGACTGAAAAGATTGGTGACATTAACAGGTTTGGGATGGTGAAGTACGAGTGATGAGTTTTACTGCACCGGTGAGAGCGGCTGATACGAGATAACCATATAATCTAACTACATGGGCTTACCCATGCTGGGCAAAAACTCAAGACGCTGAAGAATACTAGCCGACGCAGCGACCTAGAAAACCCTCACCGCGCCAATGAGACTGCATGCATTCACGCCTGTTGAGCTCCGTATGTCGATTTCATGGAGATCAGTATAAAGGCAAGAAAAAAAGATGTTTACTTCTTTCAGACTGAACTCGAGCTGCCGGAACGAACTGATAGCCAACTTACCTCTTCTCTGTCTACCGGCTCCCGGAAAGGCCAAGCACATTTATGTCGGTAGATTGCATTTAGAATGCGTGTAACACATGTACGCACATCCACTTTGCTTTTTCTAGTGGACTCAACGCGCGGCTCTGACTCTGAAGACGATGCTGATGAGGCCTCGGAGCTAGCTGAAGAGTCTAACCGTCGACGTTTAGTTTGGCGTATGGAACGCGCACCGGAGGACCTCTTTGGTACAGATGTAGATCGCTTGGAACGCCTTAGTCTTCCAGGCGTTTCCGTATCTTGCTCCGTATCAGACTCGTCCGCCTCAGTTGTTTCTTGATCACGCCAGGTTGAGGTTAGTTTTCGAGATGAGGAAGAACGACTTATCCGAGTACTTGGATGAACTGCAATATCATCATCACCGGAAGCCTCGATAGTTGATCTCGGAAGTCCACAGGAGGCTAGGTATCTGAGTTGGAGAGAGAGGAAAAAGCTACAAATGCATTTATTTTGGGTGAAATTGTGCAAGCGAGTGCTATTTTTCAATTGAGACAGTCCTGATACGAGCACTGCAAAGGACAGGAAAAAGATCAAAAGAATACACCAATAGAATGAAACATGTGCATGAAAGTGCAACCAAACGTACTGAGTACGACGTTTGTTCCTCGGCAAGTACTTCGGACCGAAAAAGTTGTTTTTGCGCCCGGACGTTCGACAACTGGTACACAACCACACATCACCCCGAGGTGGATGACGCAGTGGTGGGTTGTGGCAGGACAAGTGGAAGGCATTGGGGCAATTGGTACAGTGGACCAACTCGGATGAGGACGTCGCCTCCGCACAGACGAGACAGGTTGTGTCATGCTTGGGCCCGACCTTGTCACGAGCTGAAACATACAAGGATGAGAGAGACCAGTCAGCGAACCGGACGCTCCTTTTATGGGACGGTTATGAGGGACGTTGGGGTAGGTGTGCAGTCATACAATCGTAACTAACTGACGGGTTCGCTAGAATCAGTATGACCACAATTTTTGGATGACGTTCTCACTTGACGGCAACACTGAGTAGTCATACCCAACGAATGAGTCAAATAAAATCACACGAAACTTTTCCATACTCCAGGCGTGTTCGCTGGACCTATACGGAATGTGGCGCTTCCACTTGAGCATGCTGTGTGCGATCCCACTTTACTGCAACCTGCTTCATATAACCTTGGGCAGTATCAGGAACAGACTGAGTGGCAGCAGCTGGCCACAGGAATCGCTGTCCGACCCAGCGGTCGAACGCCTCAGTGAGCACCTTGAGCATATCCCTCTCCATGTGCGGCATCTCACATGGCGATACAGTTGACAAGTAAGAGAAGGGAATGCTCCTGGGAAATCTCCAAAAGAAAGTGGAAGTGAACAAGTATACCGGTTATATGAAGTATCTCAAGAGTACATCCTAACAAATTCCTATACGGCAGACATAGCGCTGGTTACACTGTAAGAATGGAGAAAGAAAATCACCAACAGAACCAGAGAGTGGAAAAATATGCATCAGAAGTGATATCGGACCAAGCGATCTTGCGCCGAAGATGTTCGACAGCCTTCACCTATTCATTCGCCGGATGCCATTCCTGAGATGCATATCCTCCGAGAAAAGTATCGAATACGGGTAGCTAAACCATTACAACAAAAATCGCTAGATTTTTTGTCTCCCGTAGATCAACGGAATCACCCTATCTTGGTTCTTCTTCCTCCATCAAGTAAAGCAGTATCGAGAAACATGTAATTGCGGAGTTAGAAGCCTCACCCTTCCAAGACAGTGCGTAACCTCAACTGGTCTAATGGTAAACGCATTTTGGGGAATTATCGTACAAAAATCGTTACGGACCGTCCGGTTGGTAATTTCGCGCCTTAACTAATGGGAGATCCCGAGCTCGGATGATGCGCAGCCTTCTAACTTATGTCCAGACCCAGTGGTTCGGCGATGCTCCTGCGACGGGAGATGCCATAGGAGTTTTTCGTGTGCGAGGAAACAGCTTTGGAGGCTTTTCTCTCGTTAATGAGTCCTAACCATTCAGGATGTAATAGCCAAAGATCAAGGGATAACAGTGAGGAGCGAGGGAGATACTGTAGTTTGCATTACGGGGTTGTCGTTAGAGATCAAATACAAAAGCATTAAACCAACATACTTACCAGCAGATTCGCGTTCAGGGACGACAGAGTCTTCATCCTCTGAGGAGGCAACGTCTTGCCGTCGGCGCCGACGTTCAGACCGAGCAAGTCTGGCCTCACGACGGCGGCGTTCCAAGTCTCGCGACGCTGGTCGACAAGATGGACAGTACCAATCACCAGCGGGGACACGGCGTAATGGGGGACGCAAGCAGTAGAGGTGGAACGCGCGGTTACAACCGTCACACAGTAATAAGTTATCATCATCGCTTTTGTGGCGACAGATGCGGCACCGGGCATCCTCCACGGACTTTTCCCACCGTATACACGCGTCCAAACAGGCCTACCGGACAAAGTCAAAGAAGACAACCGATTCAAGGATTATGCGAAAGCAATCAGGCAACCAAGCAAGACAATTTTCACGTGACAGAAAATATACAAACTTAGGAGGAGCCCTATTTCACAAACGGCAGAACTAAAAATAAAGACGAGTGTAGGATACCAAAACAATAAGATTCCTCTACGGCGACTGCTGATGGACTATGTAAAAACAGACGATAAGAAGGAATGGATGCCGCATAGGATGTTGTGACTTTGCGCCAACTCGTAAGGTTAACTGTAAACGTATTTCACCCGTATCCCTTTGTTTTTTAACAGCACGATTGGCTGAGCAAGCCTGGGTAAATTTGATCCATCTGCAAGAAAGAAAATGGCGACACGAGATCGGTTGAAAGTGACCACGGTAGAGGCTTCGTTGTAACTCCAGGCCGGTGGAACATCTCCAATCGCAATCAAGCCTCCTTAACTACACCTTTGATTAACTCACTCTGTTCATTCACCGTAACAGAAAACCGCACTTCAACACAGGAGTTGATATTGCTGAATGAACATCAATCAGATGGTAGACAAGAGCAAACAAGAAGTGGGTTGCTATGAGTTTTTCAGTTTTGGTGACCAACAAGTGCAGCACCAGAGTGGCGCAGATAGATCGATATATCGGTGCCTGAGTTTGACTCAGTGTTGAGTCAGGTATGGATCAGTATGGTAAATCTATAGTCCAGTGATGAAAATGGTACCAAGTTAATGAAATCCGCAGTTGGTTCCACTGATAGGACAAACGGTTCGTCAGTGAGGCGGAAAGTATTGCATTCACAACACTCTCGTTTGAACGGTCCACCTTTAATCCTGGCACAATTATTCCGTTGAGTCTACACCAAGGACAGGAGCACTGGATCGAGTTTCGCGCTTATTAAAGCTCGAATGCAGTGCATATCCTTGGCCTTTTCGACATTTGAATTCCGGACATTTGACAGGTGAGGTGAGCGTGTTTCTACTGTTAAGCGAGTACACTGGACGTTGGACACAACCGAATTATCACGCCTGAACAGCCAGACATATTCAAGCTTGAGCGATGTGATTGGTTCGTCCAACGGCTCGAACGATGACCTTTAATTGTCCTGATTGTGTCCATCGATTACCCTGCCGTCAGGGTTTTCCAGTGAAGTGGCGTCACATACCCTTGAAATCTGTTGGACAATTTTCGATTAGGTGCAGGTGGTCCCGGTGTTTGCAAGATTTGTATTCTCTTTCACTCGTAAAGCAACCATTAATTGTGTGTAAGGAGGACTTAAAGTAAACCAGGTAAACCTCACGCCAGCGAAGAAACAAGCAAAACGGTAATACTACATTCACATGTTTTCTGTGCATCTACGGTGCAACAAGTGGTTATCCAACTTGGAGGCAACCAGTGCGGAACTAATTTTTAAATCCAATGTTACAGTCTGGGACGAAACCAACAAACAGTGACGGTGTCATGAATGAACATTTGAATACAGACGGTAAGATGGTACAACCTACGCCGTGTGTGCGGGCAATGCAGCTGTAACAACTACAAACACTAAGAGCAGAGTGTACAGGTCTCATGTCAACAGAAAACTGATGGATCCTGGTTAAGCTTTAGAAATTAGCACTAACGACGTTTTCGATGTCTGCCTAACACTAATCAACAAGCCACCAAAAATTGAGGGCACATAACAAGCATCGCAGGTATCACAAGTATCCAGACCTAGGTTTCTTTACTGGCTACGTCATGGGCACTCGAGCTTTCCCAATTTGACATACACATTCGCAGATACTGTCCTCTAACACACATGGTTCAGGACCAGTGGTAGGAGCGCGAATTTACTGACCGGAAGGTCAGTGGTTCAAACCCGGTCATGCATCTCAACTTCTCCTGTCTAAGCTTGGGCAACCTGGAAGTATCTGAGCCCCCGTGCTTACTTCGGGTGGTATGGCAGCTAGGCACCGGAAAGGTGCTACAACTGAGCGATTATTATTATTATTGGTATTATAATGATAACATTTAAGAATTTCATACCAAGACGTGTCACAAAACATCATTAAATGAGTATTAAAGTGAAGGTCGAAAAGCTCGGAACAACGGTTGAATAGGACTTTTGAGCACACGCTCCAGAAGAATGTCACCTAATGAATCAATTTGGCCTTTGTGAAAACCGCTAGACAAGGTCTCTTCGTCAGTCCGTCTGAATAATCCGATTCAATAGTAGAGTTGGAAGTGTGTTCGTAAATCAACCGGTCCAAAAAGAACAGGAAAAGCGCGGACCGTGACAAGCCGGGGTTGCTTAAGCAAACAAACGATCGGAGAGGCATTGGTGGATTCGAAGTTGTGGTCAGCACACCGCACCTCAATCTCCAAGCTGCATCAATCTCTAACGGACACTGGAATTCTTTGAAATAAGGCAACACTTTAATGAAGACTGACATGATAATCCTCCATCAGACAGGACCATACGACACATGAGTGAGGTCGTGTACTCGCGAAATGAAATGGGTACAACTCACATGTAATAAATTCAGACGGGCCAAGGTTCGTGCATTCACTACTTCGTTACGCCAGGCCGCTAACCACGTGCGTGTTCGGGTTGCGTGCAAGTCCGGGTCCCTCAACAGATGATCCGTAGCGGATGAGGATTGGGAGGAATCTGAGTCCGACTCACTCGTTTCTTCGGTGGACTGAGTGGCATCTGGTTCTTCAATAGCGTCTCTCCCACCATTTGCCTTATCCGTGTCTGATAATCCGTCCTTATTGCGCTTCCGTGTAGTCTTCTCAGTTAAATCGGGAACATTCAGGAATCGCGGCATCACATTGTCTGCCACGGCCAACAGGGCGTTGACAAGCCCAAGACGGTCCGGTTGCCGTGGCGACCCAATAGGTTTGGGTGGCAAGTTTTTCTTTGGTGAGGTTTCTGGAGGCAAGCCGAATGATGCGTGCACGTCAGCCAAGTTTTCCTGCCACCTAGTGAAGTCAGGCACGCCACCAAGTCCACCAGAGCGAAGGCGGACTTCGGTATCCAGTATATTCTAGAAAATGACAAAGGAATGGAAACATGAGTCAACTGTCCATGAACCACGAGTGGTGCACAAAATTAGAGTTTAGTGAAAGAAGAAACCTTCCTAACCGTCTATTGGCAATTGGGAAAATGTAACTGCCGAGTTTCGACAAGGTGGGATACCGGCACAAATATCGAGACACGAACTGTGATTTCTCATCAGAAGGGTGAACAGGGTGAACTGAGATTTAGACTGAGAAGCCTGAAACTAGTTTCGACATGTAAAACCAGGGAAGCGCAACAACTGAAAGTGAGCGAGAAGTAATCTGGGCTTGAGGGATACTCCCCGAATTATGCAGGCTTACCAGAAAAGCCGAGGTTAAGTCGTTTGATGCAGAATAAGCGAAAACTGACATCAATGAATGGTACTCAGTTAGCTGACAAGAGAAACCCAATAGTCGTCTTTTGGATATTGTTGATGTACATCTATGGCGGAAAACTCCCTGCTTATACCGGAGTGACTAAATAAGGTATCTGTCTAGTTCCCTAATTGCACCTGCCTTCTGTAATATACTAGCGTCCCATATGACCATGAGATGGGGACTCTGGGACAGCAAGGCTGAACTGTTTCAGATAATGATGCAGTCGAAATAATAGTGTGATTTCATTACAGCAGACGATCATTCCAAGCTCGTTCGGACTTTTGTTGGTACATTTTGAAAGTCTAGTGGATTGTGAAAAACAAAGTCAAATAGGGTTTCTCAAGCATTGACTGAAAGTGAGCGTGAGGACAACACGGACGTAAGTCAACTGATTTCAGAAAGTAGCGGTAGCAGAAAAATGAAAACAACACTGATCACTCGAGGAATACCAGAGGTAATGACGAAAAGAGCTAAATGAACTGCCAACTGAAGGTAAGAGAATGTCCAACGTGTTTGTAATCATTCTTGGTTATATCTATTCGGAGTGTCCTGTTACAGCCCCCCTTCTCGAATTTGGTCGTAACGACAGATACAGAGCACACAGGGTCCCAGAAATGCAGCTTTCGGACCTGTCAACGAGCCGAATCCGGATACACTGTCGAATCGATAAGTCCACGAGGGAGTAGGAAATGGCAGCGACAAAATGGATTACACGCCTAACACCGCATGCACACTCGAGCCCGCCATGGGAGATCTTCGGTCCCACTTGAATATGGAGCATATTAATGTAGTGAACGATAGAGTACTACTCTTCTGGTCCCCTCTTGTTCGCCTCTAACACGTCGACTTATAGTTCCAGGTGCTACTGGAATGTACTGTTTAAAGAGGTCTGGTAGCCGATAAAACTGATACTCGGCCGCATTCCGGGTTTGTGACAGCAGTCCTGAGCAGCATAACGCAATGAATATGGTCCTGTAGTTTCGGTGATAACGGTGTCTGCCGTTGTCCGACTAAGGTGAAATAAATATAAGGTTTAACACAAAATACACACCAGGACCTTAAGTTCCAAAATCAAGAAGGCGCAAGTCCACACTACAGGTTTGTACGGTCAAAAATGTGGCCAGGTGTCAACCGATTGCTCCAAAACTAACTTATTAGACTAAGGTAACATCACCTCAAGACGCGTGGCCGTAAAATGTAATCGGCTGGAGGCAAACAGAATGATGAATCCGATCCCAGTATACTGAGAAAGTGCATGAACTTACCTTCAGTAAGGCACCTGCAAGCGCCGCCCCAGCATCCAAAAAACGCTTTCCAGAAACTCGTTCAACAACTTTTTCCATACTGAAAATTAAAACCGAGAGGAACCATCTCAGGTAGGGAAACTTTTTTGGAGAAAAAAGTAACACGCGAATAGTGTCAAAGAAAGCTACTGTAACAGCTCCCATTAGGTGATAAAGCCTACAGTGTCGAGCAGCGATTCCCAGCGACCTGGCTGTCGCGGGGAAATAACAAACATACGATTATTGATCACGAGAGGAGTTGGAGAAATGCTTAAGATATTATGCACTTGAATAGATAAAACAAATTCAGCAACTACCGACGGGACCGGTCAAAAGCGGTCGCTCCAGAGAAGTCCGATTTCGTAATAGATCATCACTCAGCGTTTGCAAGCAAAGTCAAATGAATTGGATAAGACATTCCACTTTATACTTCTACTTCGCAGACAACGGAGCTCGGTAGATGGCGGGAACATACTCGCCCCAGTGGGTGTTACCAAAAATACATAATCTCGTCATTATATGGCTTTCAAAAACATGAATTAAACGGGATGGGGGGGGGGGGTACCGTACCAGTATGTCCCTCCCCAAGGATGATAATAAATCATTTCATCTAAACGTACTACTTCAGACTTGGCCTCATCTGGTATGAACGGTGTGCAGACCTAAATAATGTGCACGTTGATGGCAAAACTGAGTACTGCCGCTATGCAAGTTCAATTCGAATTCGACACAATATTAGTTTGACATCCATTACAACGCCTCCAACCACCGATGCCCACAGGCTCCCGCAAAACAATTTTTTGTTGCAGAACCCTTTCATTAACATCCGGTATGCGACACCCTAACCCTAGTCCCTAGGCTGCAGAGCGCATACGTCAGCTTTTTTCAGTCTGTAGAGCAAGGTTTCGGCATATCCACCTTGCCCGGTAGCAACGAAAATCGATCAGCGTAGACGTATGAGCATGCTTACAGCAATTACTGAGGAGTCAAACACAACCGAATCACGTGGTAAAATGGAGAGAAGCGGCTAAAATGGACGCACCTGAGCTACCAATATTCTGGTGCATTCCCAATATAAAAACGAGGCACGCAAAGTGGAGTAGCTCAGGGTGATCCGCCACAGCCAGCCACAGCTTGGGGCTGTGGCTGCACGGTTTGTATAATTAGCTTTTCGGAATGGTCCGTTGGATCACCAGGTCAACCTAATCAAAATGGGTAAAGCCTATGCGGTCGATAATCAGATAAGAGAAGCACATGCTCCAAAAAAACGGGCGTTTTGCACCATTTCACTGCGTTGAACACAGCCTGTTAGGCGAGTAGGATCAATAATAGGAAATAATAATAATAAAAATAATACATAGCAATGATAAACAGAATCATTCAGTAAATCGGTGGTAAGACCTTGCGGTACAAGAAAAGCGAGGCGAAAATGGCTCTTGCACGCGACACAGCCCGGAACTCCGTGAGCGCTGAAAACAGAATGCGATTGGACTGTACGGAGAACCAGTTGCAGTCTCAAAACCGTCGACCTTACACGCAGTTCCTGTGCGGTAAGAATTACTCTCCCATGGTTGAAATTAAGGGACTTCAGAAACTGGGAGATGAATACGGTAAAACTCAAAGAGACAAAGGCCCCAATGATAAAGTCTTCTTAGGTATGGAACGCGGAAAGTTGTGGAAACCCAGGATTTAAAACCCACAACATACTGTTCGCCTGAAGAACTTTTGGGAGTTTCAGTCACCGAATCGGTAGCTTCAACAGCTGAACATTCTGAATGAGTAGTGGCAGATGTTATCTTCTTTTTCCAATGTGATTTGATCGAATCTAACAAACTGTCGGTAAAAAGATGCCGCTTAAGACGACTTTCCCGAATTCCTCGTTCAAGAAGCGCCGAGGCTAGTTCGTCCAGCTGTTCCGGTTTGTCGTACATTGACCAAGAGCTCCAGCTGCTACCCACGGAAATGCTACCAGGTGAATAAGGAGTGACTAGATGCGCTGGTGCGGGTACAGTCGTCTCCCGTTCTTCAACATCACGAGAACCTGTGTGCTCGTCTTTCGTGAGGTCAATGTAATCATCGGTTGGACCTAAAAAGAAAAAAGTAACCTAGTTAAAAGTTTGTTCCGCGATAAAACACATTCCTCTAGGATGTAGGGAAGCTTAGAAAGTACCAAAAATGTTGCTAGACAATCCAGGACAACGGCACTCGGTCTCATAACAAATGCAATCACGAACCTTGTGGCTGAAGCACTGAATAGTTTACGTATGGGCTAGCCCAATCGGACTCAACGAACAGGCGATCCGGAGCACAGCGGAAAAACCAGATCCGGCGATGATACCGATCGAAACCGATAGGTTGACAACGAAGAGCCAGATGTGCCTCAGCTTTGCAGAGTTCATAGGCTTTCGATACTTGGGCAAGGAGTCGCTCTTCAGCAACAACCTTTGTCTGCGCAGCCCGACGTTCACGTTCTTGTGCTTCTTTCTCTTCCCGCTCTGCTGCAGCTCGCGCAGCAAGAATACGACGGCGTTTCACAATAGAAGCCAGATCATCTACAAGGAACGGAAATTTGAATTTGGACGATGGACATTCGAGACGAGACAGGCGTTTCACCAAGTACGTTCACTGATAGCCTACTGGTAAAGTGCGACAACAGAACACGCGTGCCCTAAAGGCTATTCACGAAACAACTGATAACGTACCATCAGCACCTTCCGCTCCATCGCCATCTGCAGGAGTTGTAGGAGTACCTGGCTCAACTTTAGTCTCAGCCGAAGGTGTCTTGGATTCCTCGTGTTTTTTCCGCCCACTACTACCGTCCCTTTGATGATCTTCCTCTTTCTTTCGCACATTTCGGTCACGCATAAATTTAATCTTTCTGTTATGCGCCTGAAGAGCACGGCGTTGGCAGGCAAGAATATGATCATCAATCAAGTCCAGATCAAAAAGTCTCTGAACTACAGTTTCCAGGACAACAAGACGACTTTCAGGACAGAGCTGGTAGACATCGAATGTGGTGAGTTTATGGAGGAGGGCGTGAAGGTTATCTTGATGAAAGTAGTCCTGTAAAGGAAGTTTTAAGCAGCTGATGAACACAGAGGCAGACGAAAAAATTAATGAAGTGTCTGCAATGACGGCTTTCTGAAGGGCCATTACTACTTTCGATAGAACCCGAACTGGATAAGCCATAAGAATCTTATCGATAAGAATGCGTTTCAAAATGATGGTCCAACTCTACATGAGATAGCAAGGATTCTGATGACAAAAAATGTAAGATAATATAGCAATCGCCCAATACAGGGACGGATCAAATTGGTCTAACTGAGGAAACTTAATCGATGAGACGATCTCCACTAGTTTAGACAAAAGTGGTCTCTTCGAAAGGATGGTTTCTCCAGAGCAAAACAAGTATGCAAGGTTGTTATGAACCCAACCTAAATCCGCCACCAATTTTCAGAATGCTCCAATTAGGGGGTTGAAAATGGAGGTTTAGTAACTCAGTTCAGAATCTGAGTTCTAATCAATAGAAGACTGTGACGAAGTTTAGTATCTTGCAGCCATAAATGATGGAAAGTTTTACATTTTGTGTATAACTATATGGCACACCAAAACTTACTGCCGTAGAAACATGGGAGTCCCCATTCTCGTTGTCAGCAGAACTTTCCAGACGAATTAGTTGGGACTTTTGCGTAGAGTCAGTGGTTTCGTGTAGCAAGGTCAAACGAAGCAATTCAGGAGCGGTGTACGGAGTGACGGGGAGCTTTGCTAAGCGAATGCCAAGTTCACGTCTTTTCTGTGGAAGGAAGTTGAGTAACGATTAACCAAAGGATTATAAAAAAGACTGCCCTCTGACAGTAAATAATCCTTAGCGTTCACAAAAGTAGTTACAAGTTTCATAAGCAGTCACCCATCTTGAGACAAGGATGAATACTGTACCGCATTGCGATAGACCGCCTTAGTGGTCAAACAGTCTTTGTGCTCATTCACTACAATTTATGCAGAACAAGTGACATCTACAAGGTAAAAGCAACTGTACGCGTGTTCACTTTAAACAGCCTACTACAGGCTAGCGTGGAACGTTTATATGAGCAGTTCCGATTCCGGATATGAATAGAGGACAACGCTACTGAGAGCTTATGGCAATCAAATGCCGATTCGGTTTGTGGAAAGGTGAATGTACTCGTGACGGTCAGAACCATTAAAGCGTTTATATGAAATGAGGTTGTTTGTTTAGTAAGACAAAAAACTGAAAGTCAGATTTTATTAGCAAGAAACAAAAGGAAACACTATGGTGAAGTACAAGTACCACTCAGTGCTTGCAATATCAGCTGTAGTCACTTAATCCCTTGTCATCAGATTACGTATCACCAAGTAAGTTAGAACAGTCTTATGTAGATTGTCAAATGGGGTCTCCAGGCAAACCGTTGGTCTTTTAGATCAAACAGTCGACCCGAAAGAGAGACCAGATCCAGAGACCATCCATCAGCGGCATTTTGACATCAACATTTTATTTTACTTAAGAGCGAAACCGAATATTTGTAAAAGTATATGGACATGAACAGCTACAAATTGTACATGGTCCGATACCATCCTACACACGACCATGCCAAAGAAGTAACATGGCGTAGATTAGTAGTAGTTGGTCAGTTTGATCGAAAGGAATAAATGGGTCGATCTCACACGATACAATGACGAGGTCATAGAACGCGTTCACTAAGATGCACGAAATTCCTTGTGGAATCAAAATGTGGCAATTGTGTGATCCTAGAAATGGAGGTTCATGATAGCCGTTTAAATGATTTAACAGCGTGTTATGCTTGGTGATACTTGTAAGGGAGGAAGCGTTTAGACAATTCACCAAAGGTTTTTTGGTATCAAGCAAGTAAGTACATATATATATATATATAT
>NW_008751837.1:575047-583619 GCF_000715545.1 Opisthorchis viverrini
AAGTACATATATATATATATATATATATATATATAAGTGTATTCCTGAGATTCCATCAACCGGATTTCCAGCTTGAGCGTAAATTTGCAAGTGAAGTTATGCACTCATTTGCAAAGTAAGTTGGTGTCAATAGCAGCAAAATGTAAGCTGAATCTCCCGTTTAACGTATCATTCGACTGACATTTAGAAACAAATACACACTACGGGTGCTTCGCTTTATTATTATACAGTTATGATCAACAATAGTGGTCAAAACGTACTGCCAATTCCTCATCACGCAACAACAATCGCAGCAAGAGGCAGATTGGGCGAGCAAGGGATCTATAGGATCCTGCAGTAGGCATATTGCAGCTGACAGCCTTCAGCAAGCGTTGCAGTCCGAGACGTCGGAAACAACGAGCTGACACCTTGGGAAGCGGGGCAGTTGCTTCGATCAGGGCGACTTCCTCTTCTTCATCCTCTGTGTTTAGCTGTTCATCATCATCGGAGTACCCCGGATCGCCGCGGGATGGAACAGCTGACTCAAGGGGGGTGAGTGCGGCTGTGGGTAACACAATTGGAGCCTCGGCTGGAACGTCCTGATCTCCATAGTCTAAACCCTCCATTAAGAGAGTTTGGAAACAATGAAAGAATTCTGCCACACTCAACAGGCGACCAAAGAGAGGTTCCGTAAAGCCGTCAGGCAGATGGAGAGGAGACGTCTGAGGTAGAGCGACACATCTACTGTCCGTAGCGAGCAAGTCTTGATCGTCACACAGGCGGTTGGCTTTAATGCGTTCTAGGCGTTGCTTTTCGCGGTTTGCACGTAAATAGGCCTTCCGTTCCTCGGGTGTCATTGATAAACTACGGAAAAGATAGAATTTAGATGGAGAAATCAGAGATGAACACTGATTGCAGAGACGATAATGGAATTTTCCATAATTCGATAAAAAAATGAGGACAGTATGACTGGCAGGGAATATGCCTACTGTGCAAAACATTTTGCAAATGAAAACGAAACTGTCTGGTGTTGTAAAATGATGTAAAACTTCAACGGAACAAATACCCTCCCATGGTGACCGTTCTCCGTGGATTCCGTGACAGAATATGACGAGTCTGTAAAACGGTTGCCTTCTTCAACGAACTGGATCATTCTGGGCTAACAAATTTCGCAACCTCTTACTCAACTGAAATGAATGGGTCCGATAATTTGACATAGATACATCACATCACGGAAACGAAAACGAGGGCAACCAGCGGAAACCCGAAAAATACCGAGCTGTCGTGCGTTGCTCTAACCCTTGTTCCGACTACATTATATTCAATCTGTATCGCGACTGTGACGCGTTCCAAAGAGTGACTCCACGTGCACGCGTTAGGTTGTTTTATCAGTCAAGTTACTTTCGTCATGAACAGATTGGGCATTAACACAATGTGTGCACCTCCATAATTCATTTAGCTTTACCAAGAAGTGTATATGTACTCAAGAAGCCTCTTATACCAGGTCGGTCAGTGGCTAGAGGTCTGCCTATAGATCTTCTGGTCCTCAAAGCTGGGGGTGAGGCATGCGTGGGGATTTTCTCCTTAAAAACGTAAACTGCTGTGGCGGCGACTACCAATACCTTACGGTTGGGCTTCTTAGGACACTAATCATCCTCCTATTTAGATATTCGTGTGCTGGAAGTATCATAACCCAAATACAACCATGAGTCGTACAATTGCAAATGACCTCATGCCACATCGGTTGTAACCAAGAGCCATCAGCTGGGTCGCCCCACTTGTCGTATACACCAGGACGGGTACTGGTGGCGCAAGTTCATTACGAACTATATGAATCCGGGACAAATATCAGCGAGATGGAGCGCCACCGTTCTAATCCAAATGTGAGAAATTTCTACAAAAATACCCATAGTATCAGCCTGGTAGACTGCGTCTAGCTTGATGATTACTATTATCTTACATAGGTTGATCAATCACCCGTGGAAACCAAGCTGGCCTTCGATTGTCGAGGTGTATGATCACATCCCTCAAGTCAACAGATTAATCGAAGAGGACCGAGGATAACAGGCATCCCCCCATGCCCCGATGGGCTTTGCATAGTCTAGAGTGCGGTGGATGTCATCTACCAGGATAATATCATCAAGATAGTCTACAGATCGCCAATGATTTTCATTGGTACCCAGCAGTCGGTTATTTTCGATGTTGATTGGGATACGTGTTCATGTTCAGATGATCGCGCTGGAGAACAGCGTTGGTTGAATTCAGCAAGCGGGACCGTTCAGAACTATTGCTGTTTTCATGACAGAAGAATGATACTCTTGAGAGTGAAAGATGTACAAGCGGTTGAGCGATGGTGCACTTCGGACTCCTCTTCATTCTAGGACCTTAGACATATCACACCGGTGTTGTCGTCAGTGATTATGCTGGTGAGCGATGACTCATTATCGTCTGCTATGTGAAAATGGTAGGTTTATACTTTCGGGTTTACTCTCCTCAGAAGGATCGCATTTCGAGAAAATTTCGTGACGCTTGAACTGTCTTTTCTCGAAGGGTTCCTCAAAGAGGAAGTACTGTAGATGAAATCATATCGCGGAGCGAATCATGAAGAAACTACTGCATGCCGAGTCTATTTTCACAGGTAGTTAGCTAAATCTTGGATAATGAAAAAAGCGGTTACGGATGCTCCACAGGAGGCATCTCTTGAAGGAACCACCGTCACGCACACACACACAGTTCCAATTCTCAACTTTTCTCATGTCGACAAGTCCTAGTAGGAATCTTGGAATGTCCCAGTATGAAATCAACATTTCACAACAGATATCGAGAGGTCTCAAGAGATCTGTGAGTAGTACGTCAATACATTTTCAGTCTTAAGTTATGTTGATGTGAAGCTGACGTATTCAGGCCAACCACGGACATTGTTGGATCACTATCGAGACATACCAGTGATTCTTGTAGAGACACTTCAACATAAGTAAATTTCTAGTCAGTTGGTTCAAGCTTCTTATTTCACAAGGTGGTATTTCCACTTTTAGCTCAACTATGCTCCCTGTTGAGATGGACCAAGTGGTTAGAGCACGAATTTACTGACCGGAAGGTCAGTAGTTCGAACCCGACCTCTGCCTCTCGACTTCCCTTGTCTAGGCCTGGGCAACCTGGCAGTATCCCAGCCCTCGTGCTTCCTTTGGGTGACATGACAGTTAGGCACCGAAAGGGTGCAACAGCTGAACGATGCTCCCTGTTCAACGTTTCCGTTCCAGTAGTTGTGGTAGGCTACAACAAAAAACATCACCCGAGGACCCGTGCGCCTAAATGCAAGCAGCCTAGAATTATTTGAAACAGAATCATATGGACGGTGAAAACTGGAAGAGTAGGTGGATAAGGACGTACAGCTTTTTATGAAACTGAATCGCCTCTCGCCGCGAGCAGACTTTCTCGCGCAGTTCTGCAGGCAGCCTGGCAATATCTGCGTCACAGAGAATTTTCGCGCATATGTTGATACAGGAAGTAATTAAAGGATTCCCCGAAGACTCCGCAGCTAACTTCATCAGCTGCTGGGCTGCTCGTGGTAGGGCTGGAGGACTTGAGGGCACAAGTTTCGTAGGTGTAGGTCCATCAGTATTCACAGTAGAGGAGGATGGAGTTTGCTTGCCTGCGTTTTTGCTAAACTGGAACAGGGTGACCTGAAATATGATAATGCGGATGTGAGTGGAATGGGTAAAAACTAAGCGGTATAAGCCATCAGAAAATTAGAAACTGAACTGGGACCTCCGATGAGCTTGCACAAAATTTCTTGGGACAGCTAAAGGAATTGTCATGCTTGTAAAATATGGTGCAAATGTTTACCAGTCAATCCGTTTGATTTACACGCCTGTACATTCAGACGGATGTCTGCGTGCTCCTCTGGGAATAAAACTCGAGGGCCGAGCTTTTATCGATCTTTCAATCTTCATCTTTCATGTTCCTCAAGGGAACATTTGCCAACGAGGAACATTGCCTCTCACACAATGTGCACAGTGGACGTCGTTCAATATTGGAAAGATGAGGTGATTTTGACTTGTCAGGAGCAGTCGCAGATTGAGCCACTGATAGACAAAAACCCAAGCATGTGTTTAGGAAATCGCCATCATCAACATCAGTGCTAAGCACCAGTGATTCGGGTTCGTGCTGTGCCTGAAACACAAATACCGAGTCACACGTTGGGGAAGATAAAAGAGCCCTTCGTTCGGTGGTACACTGGTGCTTGAAAGACGAACAATGGCACACGCTGAATTCAGAAAAGCAAAACCAAAGCCATTCAAATTTCAGATGACAGTTATTCCCTCATAAACCTTTTCCTCGGCTCATATTATGGAGTGGGAGTTCGGCTGAGTTCAGTTGGGTAACCATGAACCATGCATGTATTTACAGCAGCTCTGGTCATCGCATACGACAGCGAACAGTGTAGGGTGAAAGAGGACGGTCGGTTCAGAAAACACATGAACACAAAGGTATACTGAATCAATGCTTAGAAATAAGAGAACAGGTGCGACAGTGTCAACCGTGGCGGGAAATCGTCACGTTGGTAATTCTATCTAATGACATGATTTTAAGGAATGCGTTGGAACTATGGAACGGAAAAGAATAAACCGCTTGTTTGATGTATACGGAATGAAAGACCAGGTCGTAGAATTACAGGTAGCTGTAGTACAGCAGCAGAAATCACCTAGTTGACAGCATCATTCCAAAATGTGTAATGCAATGAAACTGCAAGTCAATGATGGTACACATACGGGACCGAAACACAAAACAAAGCAAGAACCCAACATTCGCAACCAAAGACAACTACCAACTCACTTGCTTCATCTTCTTTTTGATAAATTCTTCTGTCGGTGACTTGGCAATATGCTTCTTCATCTGCTTTTTGAATGCCGTTAGAGGGAGTTCGTCCTCAGGCTGTTCGACATTTTCTTCCCTCAAGACCGAGAATCGCTTCCCCCGTTTTACTATCGGAGTTGGAAGGGAGTCAAGAGTACCGTTTTCTACTGGTGTTCCATCGACATTGGCTTGTCGATCGTTTTTTATTAAACGGGCCAAGTACTCAGCTTCAATAGCATTGGACATCTGTTTTAACTGGAAAATTGAAAACGTTCGTAAGAGAGCTTATTACTGTTCAACGTTCGAATTCATGACTCCTCTCACGTCGCTGAACCATCTTTGACAAAAACACAGCTAACGGATACGAAGATGAGACGCTTTTGGAGAGTTATTGATTCCATGCAAGAGCACGGGCTCATTTTGTCCAACTGGAAAAATGAAGGTTAATTCTACGGAAGAATTAGCAACGAATTTTCGAAATAGATCAACAAATCGGTAGAGTATTCTTCGAGTGACCATAATTGATGAAACAAAACCTATTCAAGATATGAACGTAACACACTACTCGTAAGGTGGCTGGAAACTCTTCGACATCCCACGAACGGCTTCACTCTTCTCGGGGCCCATCAAGTGGAAGCAGTCTCCGATTTTCCTCAGCCTTATGTTCCACTTGAATCCAAATTGCACGAAATTATCCGCATACACTCATTTACACACCGATTTGGTTTTCACGAGAGACCCAACTGAATCTTTTGTTTATGGTGTTCTTCACCCTATGAGCAGTATTTTGCGTTTATACAATGCATTGCGACACTGTCGTATCGTACCGATTAAAACATGAAGCGGCCTGGTGTAGCACATCCAGTTGAAGGATATCGTATAACGAGAGATTCATTTGGGTTTCTCGTGAAAATCAAATTGATATGCAAATGATTGTTTCACTCTTCAAAACATTCTCCGGCAATGGTTACACAGGTATTCCCGTCTTATACCTGTCAAATTAACTCTCAGCAAAGATGTAAAATGACTACCATTCACAGTATAACTTGCTAATTTTGATCATATCTGCTAGGTTCGTTGCAGAACTTCCCTCCAGGGGTGCCCTCCTGTTTGTTGCAGATCCTAGGTGACAGTATTATTACATAATGATAATCAGAAGCATTTCTTCGAATACATGCCACTGCTGATGTCGGTTAACACCCAAAGTGCTTTTCCGCAGACGAGAGGTGATGGATATCATTCTGGAGAAGTGTTGCGGTGAATAAAAACCTTAGTGTAGTGTGATTTTACAAATGCATATCGTGTTTAATAAGGGAAACCTGACGGCTTTGTCAAATTGAAACCAACGTAAAAGTTAAGATCACCATTAGGTCTCCTTTATACATTCATTCACGGCCCGGATCCTCGCAAGAACTAGTGACAAGTGTTGTCGCCAGTACTTTAATGTGTGTATTTACACAATAGTTGCTGAATGCATTCCACTACGACAGGTTACCTAATTAAAAATACAGTGCAGATGAGGTGTATAACAGGGAAATGTTTACAAAGTGCAGCCAATACCGAGTACAGTCTACATAGCCTGAGCGGTTCTCCACGCAACACTCTTCGCCAGCTACGACCTAATGCCTCAGCATTGAGAGAGACCAATAAGACTCTTATGTCGCAGTGCCCAGTCTGCAAGGGGTTACTGTATTGCTTCACTTTTGGTACGTGTGGCCCACATCCACAAAAGTATGGTCTTGTCTCCAAAAAAGAATAAATATAATAATAATCGTTCAGCTGTAGCACCCTTTCGGTGCCTAGGTGCCATGCCACTCGCAGGAAGCACGAGGGCTGGGATACTGCCAGGTTGCCCAAGCCTAGACAGGGGAAGTCGAGCGGCAGAGGTTGGGTTCGAACCATGGACCCGGCCAGTAAATTTGCGCTCCAACCACTTCGGCCATCTCGCCCCCCTCTCCAAAAGAAGCATGAAGTGAAGTCACCAAGTGGGCACGTAAACACAGTTATGAGGTATCGCGTTTCGTGAAAAGCCACTTTTGATGGAAGAATGGTCGTTGTCGTCGAAATCAAAACATCAGTGGTAAATACCCGTACCAAACAGGCATTTGAAGGAGGGGCTGGTAGCCACCTTATGTATTTGAAGAGGTAATTTGATACACGTGGCAGAAGGGGACTAAACACATAAGGCTAACCTTCACACGGTCCACTTCAAAACCAGGGCCTTTTGATGTGATTTTGTAACGGCGTAAGAGGTCTGCATCTACAATCCATGGACCACTGAAGTTCGGTCCGTAACGCATTGCGTGGGCACGGATAAACATTCGAATGTGTTCTTTCGATGGAATTCTATTTAGGCGACTGAAATAAAGAATTTACGAGTCATTTAAACGGAGGTACGGAACTTAACTTACTCGATCGAACAGGCTGGAACATCGTTCACAACGAGAGGGACATCTGACAACACTTTGACAGTGTATGCGTAATTTTTCTGGCAGTATATCTATTTAACAGTTGAAGTATCCTACTTTGACGGGAGTTGTCCGCTTCGTCACGTTTTCTTTATCACTGCTGTTAGGGGAGGTATTCGAACCTGCGTTGCTAACAGTCATCTAAAACACCAAGGTAAAGACACCTGGCAACTACATACCGAATCGACGGGGTGGCTTTTGTCTACATCATTGATAATCCCATGGATTCTGCAAAATAGCGTTAAAACTGAGTGAAAATTCCAAATTACGGTTGGCTAGAAACGGAATCCACTTTGAGTTTGACGGGTTCGGTCACATAAAACTGTTCTTGGAGTCCAGTCCAACAACTATGGACCAAATTCTCAAGGGGGAGCGTACCTGAGGGAAGTAGATGTGCGTCAAAGGGATTACTTACTCAAGTGAACGGTTTCCAACACAGGTTTTTCAAAGCATTTCGGAAAATTTTTCTTTAGGATACGATGGGAAGTTGCCTCACTCTTAGCAGCATCCCGGTAGGTTAGGTTGCTTCTTCCCGTAACTCGACAAGTCCATACATTTCTGCCGTAAACTGTGGTTTTCTGTTGCAATTCTTGGGCCGATGTGCAAACTTCTTGTGTTTCAGGCACGATAAATGGCGGTTTGTCTTCATCTTCTTTCGATTCGACGGGGTTTTGCTCTTCGCGAACCACTTTCTTCTTCTTCCAAATGGGATTCAGTACATGCAACCTAGCCCCCAGTAAAGGCATGTGTGGGGTTTTACAGGCCCAAGTTAGGTGAACGCGCGAACCTATTAATGATGAGAAAATATCAGGTAAAAGAATCGGTAAGTACAGTTTTGAGCCGGTTTCCGACTGACCTATCGAAACTGACGAACTAGTTCAGGGGCATGGACGATCATGGTAGGACAATGTTCATTTCAGTTAACAAATACTATTGCTCAAAACACATTATTGAAATTTCAGCCGATGATGATATCGTACAGTACAGGCCAGCCTGGTTCATGTGCAATAGAGCCGAATCCACAAAGAACGGATTTCACTGCGATATCCAGAGTCACACCATACTAGGCAATAGAGCTCCAGACCCCTGTTTCCTGATCCTCAAGTAAAATCAGTACAGATGTATCCTCGAAAAACGTAACCATTTTGGTATTTCTGCTTTTTTGAACAAGGGACTTGGGACTTAAGGTGCGAGATTACTGACCAGATCTGTAGTCTTTAATATATATATATATATATATATATATATATATATAGGCACGCTGGAAT
>NW_008751837.1:588263-615269 GCF_000715545.1 Opisthorchis viverrini
TATATATATAGGCACGCTGGAATCATCTCAGTCACCCCTCCCGTGCGGTTATGAAACCCGAAATTCGTGGTGTGGCCGTTCGTGTACCTCTATGATCCAGTGAGCTACACTGGGGACTTCACTTAAAACCCCGTGATGGACATTCTTTGTGTTCACATTGTCGTTTCGCCTTCATTTTCAGCTTATGTACGTCCATTCTTAGACAAGTGACGCGCTATTCAGTCTTGTTCTCGCAATCAAACAGGACCAATACTCCATCCGTAACACACCCAATCTCCTATACCAAGCTGGACGATGGACATATGTCTGACGGACAGTCTGTTAATCAGTTGGATTGGGAGTGGGACATGCAATGCGACTTGTACTACTAAGATAGTGTGACGGTGCTCATCTCGTGCTTTGCGGTCAGCCTTGGACTAAAGGCTTCGCCCTCTTGCCTAATGAATGAAGGCACCCTGGCAGCATCCTCGCCAGCGTGCAACCATGGGATTCACAACTACCGTCGAATGGTATCATCAGCCGGGTCACATTACTTATTGCATACGGAAAGGGGGTAAACGAATAAATAACAGTGACGACACCTTCCTTCTTGAACTCTCATATATACCCTCCCCATTACCCTTCAACTGTGTTGTGCTGTTCGTCAGAAAAAAACCCAGACGAAAGCATGCAACTAGACTGACCGCTCCACCACTTCCTTGTTTCCAACGCGCACGTCTGATGCGGCCTAAGCCCCTACGTCTGCGTAGGATAGGATAGATATTGAGCTGAACCATTGAGCGGAGGCACCTCTACTCGACTGAATATCTGTTGATGGTCATTGCTGTAATGATGGCGGTTGACTTGTTCACTGAGCGAGGCAATTTGGTGTCAAACGTTTCGTCACACCTCGAAGTGAGATTATTAGTGAGCTGTGGGAGGAGGCGCAAATCATTTCGAATAACTTGGGTGATTCTGCGGCATGGTTTGGTAAGCGTTTCGCACCTGACAAGTGTTAAATGTCGCCACAAGACTGTGTGGGATCAAACCCTAGTCTCATCCTTGCAGGCGGAAAGATAGTTACATAAGTTTCAGCGGACTGGCTGGAGACGAGATCACTTCCCGTACGGTGAAGGCCAGGCACCGTTCGCGATGGCGCCGGTGCGATTTTACCTTGTCTATCACTGTGACTGAGACTCACACTACCTTATGGATCAGAAAAGAACCTTTAACGCGTAGCTGCCAAATTCATCCTCGCACAGGACAACTAAAACGACTGGACGTCAGATGATGGATTATATCACCGCTTCCAATGCCTGGTAAAACCTCCTCTCAGCTACAGGTTCGCCGGTGTCCGGGACTGTAGCATGTGGAACAAAGATACCCTTGGAACATGGATTGTGGCTGATAAACTGGAGTGACGGGCCCCGATGATCAGGTATTTCGGACGGACGAGAAGGATGGCCACAAAACACATGAGGCTTGTTCAAACCGTTCGTGGGTGGGAAATCGGGTGAGAATGCCTACCAAAAGTTGAGACGGAGCCCATCCATATTGTGCTGATAGTCTGTACAAACGTTAAACCAAGCACAAATCACTCGTCACTGCAGATTTGACGTCGTGTGCTCTCACAGAGAGGTCAGCCACTGCACGTTAACAGCAGTAGTATGGAAAGTGAGACTCTATATGACATTGTAATACAGCTTACTCATGGCGAAAAAATGCTCGAGCAGTGGAGGGGTTTGGAGAGAAACAGGTGTCGGGCTTCGGTTAAATGATCTAGCATATATGCACCACCCCATCGGTGTATGCACGCGGTTACCTCGCGGTACGTATGTCGTTCCAGAATAACTGAGTGGTACCAGTTTTCGTCTCATTGTCTTATGGATGCGCAAGTGATGTGACATCTTCATGAGAGTTGCCGGGTGCAGTACAAATAATTCCCCCCAACACTGTACTATACCAGTACAACCTTTGGGAGCACACCTCTGGCCTTTACACGACCAAATGCGGTCTGCAAAGTACCGGGGATATTGCAGAGTACGTTAGGACAGTGCGACCAATGTGGTCTTCCATTTCCAAACATAAGCCCGTCTGTCAAATCCACCGGATCCGATACACCGCTGCTGTTTTGGAATCGGAGACCGACCAAAAACGGATAGTCTTATCCTGCCGAGCAGTATGAATAATCGAAACGGACGAAGGCACGCAAAAAATGGTTAAACTGTAGCACCCTTTCTGTCTAAATGCCATACCACCAGAAGGAAGCACGAGAGCTGGGATACCGCCATGTTGCCCAAGCCTAGACAGGGGGGGGGCCGAGATGCAGAGGTCAAGTCCGAACCACGGACCATCCGGTCAGTAAATTCGCGCTCTAACCACTGAGCCATCTCGCACAGCTGGGTTCTAGATCCGGAGTCGACACCCACCGTGCATGTAATGGGGGTCAACTTCTTCAGTTGGGTTATGAACATCATCTGCTCCAAGTAAAGTGAGCACAAGCGCTCACAGTTACTTCGAGGCCACTAACTGCAACCCAGTCAATGACTCAACTGGACCTTATGGCCGTCAGTCATCAACGGAAAAACCCGATTAAAATCTACCACTTCCTTTATGGTATGAACCTCGACTCTGATCCTATCATTGTTTATCATTACCAATGATTGTCAATTCGATTCTCTTTAGGATTACGTACGTCGAAGCCGAGAAATTCAGTTTGTCGACATCAGTGGGCTTCAGTAGCTTAACACTACCACGTTTACCTGGCTGGATATTTACTGGAAACGCACGATCATGCTGCTGAAGAAAATTAGTGGACGAATGGAAGAGAATGAAAGAAACTATGAAGTGACCCGTCATCGGTCAGCCGAGATAGCTGTATCAGGCCGTTGGTATACACACGCTTCACTTGGCTGATATTGCCCCTGTGTTTCACGGAGCATAAAGAAGAAGCGTTAATTTCAAACGTTATGATAGTCGCTTGGTTATCCTAAGTCAACAGTACATGTGGCAAGATGGCTCAGTGACTGGAGCGCGAATTTACCGACCGGAATGTACGTGGTTCCCTGGCCTCTGTATCTCGACTTCTCCCGTCTAGGCTTACGCCACTTACAATCCAGGAAGACACTGTAAGTTGTGGAGAGGCTTACGAACCTTAGAAGTTGTATTAGTTCTGATTGTAACGAGACAGATGAGGTGAATGCACGGATCTGCAAGGCTCGGGTTGCATTTCCTAATTTGAGACATATATGGCATCAAAGGGGTGTACCCCTGAATTTCAAGGAATGTGTATCAAGCTACAATACGGGCTATTTTGTTGTATAGCTGTGGGACTTGGCCTGTTCGAGCAGCGGACCTGAAACGTCTTCAGGTGTTCGACAATCGTTGTCTCAGAACCATAGCTCGTGTGGGTTGGTGTCAGCGTATCCGTGACGAGGCAGTTAGAAAGCGAGTTTTCGGTTGTGCAACGGGTACTCCCATTGAAGAATGTGTCCAGCACCAGAAGCTGCGTTGGTTGGGACATGTGTCGTGTTTGCTTAACCATCGTTTGCCGAAGAGAGTGGTTTTTCATTCTCAACTCAGAGTGGCGGAAGCAGAGAGGTGACCAACCCTTGACCTGGCAGAGGGGCATGGAAGAAATCACGGAACGCTTGGGTGCTGTCGGTGCTATTCACCTTCATGACGGAGACCGCGTGATCCTCACTGCGCCTGGTTGGAAAGGCTGGAAGATATGACTGCCAACCTACGTCAATGGCGAACTTGTTGTCAGTTTTTATCCGGATTGCCTGAATGAGTGCTTGGAGGTATAGGCAGCTCGGGATGATTGTAGTAAGCTAGCAGTAAGTCCCTTCCCAGCCCGCCTTTATTCATTACTTCACAATAAGGTTGTACGGCAGCTAAGCATCGGCATTGAACACTGATGTCATGCTATCGATGATGATGATGATGATGTCTAGGCTTGGGTGACCTGAAAGTATTCCAACCCTCGTGTTTGCTTCGAGTGGTATGGCGGGGAGGCACCGAAAGGGTGTTAAAACTGAACGATTATGAGTAGGATAATTAACAGTGCATGGACAATAATGTTTAGAGTTGTAGAAAAGCAGAAAAAGTGGGCCATCCCAAATCTCGAATGCACAAAACAGATCAACGCGACTGCTAAATCGGTAAGGAAATCCGTTTCCCAGACATAAGAACCCGCCCACAAGTTAGTTGTGTCCTTAGGGTGACGTTTATGGTGATATCATCATCGTTCGCAGAAACCCGGTATATACAATGCGGCCCAAATATGGTGCAATATAAGGCAACAGTAACATATCCCGATATCCAAAGAATTCAGCGGTTAAGCCACGAAACTAGTGACCGAAAGGCCCGTGGCTTTTCTATTCCTCTTGTCTATGCTTGGACAGTCTGGTTGTATCATTCCTCGTGCTTCTCGCGAGATGCACGGCACCCATGCGCAGAAAGAATGCCACAACTGAGCTGTTATTGATCTCATCACTATCACTCATCACAGGGGCACGACATCAGTGTTCAACACTGATGCTTCGCTGCCGTACTACTAGTATTAATGTAAATTAATCGCCATTAATTTGCATCTCCTAATAGCTCGCCTGAGAAAAAATGTCACTTCTCTTCGACAGATCGGCGAAATCAAGTGTTTGCCTGAAGGATACTCTGAGAGGACAGCCAATCAGGCAACGATAAGAAGTTATTTTACTGCGAGTTCGAAAGGATCAAGGAGGATTCCGTCCTGGAAGGGATTGTGTGAATCACATATTCACACTGTTAATTGTTAGGAAAACAGCATACGTACAGGCACCCTACAATCTTGGTGTTCTTTGACTTCAAGAGTGCGTTCGAGTCTGATGACTGGTTGGTTCTTCTCAACATACTTGTGCAATACGATATGCCCCAGTCCGTGAATATGGCTCACTGCTTTTAATTATATACTTCGGGGTGTGGATGCAGCAGGGGGAGCCTACAAAAGCTTTCTTACAAACAATGGTGTGCGGCAGGCATGTCCACGTTCATTTCCGTCTAATTTCGTTATTGACAAACAATTGAGGACCTCCGAAACTCCTACCCTCAGATCTTTCCGAACGAGAACCTGTAGACCTGGAATATACGAATCAGATAACATTGCTGGGTGTATTGCCGAACGGCGGGGAAACATAAACACTTCTGGCACACGAACACAGGCACCTTTAGACACTTGAAAACCGATGCCTCAGAACCATTGATGACATCGGCTCCAGCCCATGAATTCGCAATGAGCAAATGAGTTTTGGGTGAGACACGGGATACCTACTTGAAGTTATCACCTGCTGAGACGGGCGCTATTCTCCGTGCTAAATTCAGAAAAGCGAGAACCTTCAAATGGACATAAGCTGACATGACAGAAGGGAATAAAGAATGTTGAGAAACGTTCGGGTGACGCACGGGGTCACCCTCCAGGACGGCGTGCGCGTGACCTTCCCCGTGCGTGTTTGTGGTGGGCTAGCTCAAGGTGCTTCTCTCCCTATTTCTTTTCACTCTCAGTTACAAGGCCTGTACGACAGTGAAGCACCGGCGCGCCATCACTGATAGTGATGTCATCAATGACGGTTCCATGACTTCGGAAGACAACAAGGGAGTACAAATTTGAACTGCCAATGCCAAGGAGTCCTTTGGTTACCGTTTCGACGAAAGTGACCATCTTGCTGAATAGTCCACCATATGGCATAGTGCGTACGACGCAGAAGTTTAGACAGATGAATGGACATGTTTAAGAAGCAACCAACAGAACCTGTAGAGATCAAACGGCTACCTAGTTCCAACTGAGCGTTTTCTGAATTTGAGCTGTCCTCCGCATTCATCAATTTGTTTTTCTGTATTCACTGCTGACCCATTGGCCTCGATGCCACCCGTATGCTCGCTCCGGTAGTCTACAATATACTCATTTGTGTTGCCCTCCAACGCTCTTGATCTTTACTGATGCGTTTTGGCTTCATTCGTTGGAAGGTGTGGTCTGGAACATAAATTGGTGAGCCCGGGTCGGAAAAAAGGACGCATGCGAATTCCAAAAACTTTCATGAATTCAATCTACGTTGTGCTCGTAAGTTGCCTGATGTTTGCGAAGTCTACAACGCTGTTTTAGATTTTTCACTTTCCTCGTCATACCTGGTTGTATGAAAGTTAAGCACCAGAATATTACACTACTGTATTTCAGCTAATAATAATAATAATAATAACCGTTAACCTGCATCACCCTTTCGGCGCGCGGCTGCCATGCCACCCAAAGCAGGCATGAGTTGCTGCCAGGTTGCCTTAGCCTAGACAGAAGCAGCCGAGATGTTGGGGCTAAGTTCAAGCCATAGACCTTGCAATCACTAGGTTCGCGCCTTAATAATCCACCCGAGGATGTATATCCCGACACCGGCCTGCAGAACGAATTCTCAAAAGTTGTTCCGATTGAAATAGGTATCCAACCTAGCCCAAAACATAGGAGTCCTAGCTCTTATGCAGTGCTTCAGCCGACCTCTTCCGTTGCAACATTAACATGAAGGCGGGTCGCCACCAGACACCTAATTCCGGACACCCAGCCTATCTGCAACGGTTCGATCGGTCGCATACCAAACAGTGGTTATCGTTGACGCCCGCTTTTCTTCAATCTCCCACCTCGCTACAAGATAACCCCAGGATATTCCAGTAGTCACCTCAGGCACAGATTGCATGTACCGCAATAAGAACTTGGCAGGGTGTTCTAGTAGACTGTTCAGACTGAACGCACGGCAACGCAGTCGAGGCAAGATGTAAACAATCACCGACTGCCACAGATTTGCTAAGTCGGCTAATTCGCGCAGATTTCTGGTATCAACCTATGAGCATGTTGTTTTCACCCATACTGTTAAAAAACAACCGCCTGTATGTTGTCCATGCCACCTACCACCGCAAACTGAGTTACTTTCATAGATTTACGGCATCAAAGCATCAGTTTTGAACACCGACTTTAAGCTTTCGATGATGATGAAATCATACGCTCAAGGCACGTCCGGCGCTATACTCCAAATCGGCCAAACAGTTCACATTGTACATGGCCTTCCTTTGGTACGCAGTGCTTTTTCACGCCAAGGTTTCGTACGCATTTGCATATGTGATCCGATTTTACACCCGCCCCTCAAGCATCGCTGCTGCCCAAACATTCGTTTCCGGTCGCCCACAACATACTGTTTCGTGTTACTCTCCAACCGGGTTCACTTTTACCTTCGCACTTGGAAATCATTCTTTAGGTGTGATGTGCCGACTTACAAACGTGCCTCCAGAGGACTTCGGTGGATCAGCGGCTAAACGTACACAGAGGACTGAGCCGCATCAGTCGGCTAGGAAAATGTGCTATAATCACGAGTGACTCATACAAAACTGCTAAAAAAACTCAACTGAGGGGCTGTCAAATTGCACGGAGCATGCTAAGAATGTGATCGTACTGGAATCAGAAAGAACATGATGTGACACTGGTTCTCAAGCTGGGAAACAAGCTTTATTCCAGAACGACTAGCAGTTCAAACCAAGATTATATCCACTTGGTTAGTGACGCACAACGGCCCGCTGCAGATAACAAAAGCACGTTACCATCGCCTGAAGTCCAATCTACCAAAATTTGCAATGGACTTTCCGGAAACCTGTATTTCTGGCAATATTGCGGAATATGTGAGCTTCGGACGCACAACTATGGTTACGGGCCTGTTCTAAAAGTCTGCAGTGCAGCAGCCAATCGCTGTGAAAAACTAACAACACATCCCATACTTGGGCAAGTAATTTAGTCTGCCATCACAATTCAGTGGGCGTTTCGGTAACAGCAATCCGGCACGTGGTCAAACACTTCAAGAGTTAGAATATAATTATGCAACGGTAACGCGAAAAGCTTCTTTATCTCTGAGGTCGATAAAAAACCCACTAGAAACCCGTTAACGTAACCCGAAAGAAAACGAAACCAATTTCGAAAAACCCACCCCTGAGGTAAAAATCGCCAGTTCAATGGGTTAAACTGATCCGGGAGAGACAGAGAAGTGTGGTGGCGAAGGAAGTGACTATGCAAGCCACCCATTGTCCAGATTGGTACATCGAAGGACACGGACATATTTATCTATGCTGAAACAGCAGTGCGAACTGTCGAATCTTCGCCAGGCTCCTCAAACCGAAATGTGTAGGAAAGCATGTAATCTGAATCGAGTCCATATGCCACCGCACAACACACCGCGCCTATTCCCGATGCTCAACCCAACTTCGAGACTAGTGGGAGTGGCGACAAACAAATGTAGATAATCCAGTCCTCGCTTGACGTGTGCAGTTTTCACCAGAAAAAAAACTTGTGTTCTGAGAATACTTTCCCAATAAAATGTAGTATTTAACCGTGTATTCCCTGGAGGCAAAAAACTATAGTCTATACTTCCTCTGCTAATTTTGTTCGAACCAGCCCCTTTTGACCATATTTAGCGTGCATTCTAATATGTGTGTCAGCACGGTGTGGGAAAGACCGGAAGGGATATTCTAGTGCACTAATTTCGGGGTGTACGGTTTCCTTTCGCAACATGATTAGGGAAGACGGCAAGCACAGTAAATCAAGGTGCGCAAAATGGCACCAAAACTATCTTTCAGTATATGTTGCTGCGCGGACAATACAGGGGGCGACTCCAAAACCCAGCAAAGCTGAAGAAATCGGGCGGAGCCAGTATATTGAGTGTATTTGTCAATGACAGCCAGTACGCGGGGCACCGGTGGCCCAATCCGGCTTAGTCTAAGAGCGTATGCAGTCCATCTATCAATAGCATTCCACCGTCTTGTCTACAATCATACCACCTAGTGCCTGTGAGCCGACGGCTAATCGGAGAGTTGTCAAGCGCTAGCGGAGATCCGCCGAAATAGTAAACACCATCGTATAATAATAATAATAATAATAATAATAATAATAATAATAATAATAATAATAATGTTTATTCCCAAATTGACTGCGGCAAAACAAATGGCGCGATCATGATTATACGGTCAGAATGAAGCTTGAATGGGAGATTTCAGAGGAGTGGGGATTGCGCGAAATGTGGAAAATATCCGACGAAATAATAATAGTTTACTTTCCCAAATCGCACGGAGCAGTCGGCTACAGATCCGACTATTTCGAAGATGCGGCCGGATGACATGAACTAAAACGGGAAAATTTTGCACGCCATGAGAGAAATTGAGCGGGGTGCATGCACGGACCACACCATATCCGGTGTTCAAACCCTAAATTCATTCAAACATTTCATCCGTAGTACAGGAGGACATAGCCTATTGCAGCATATCCACAACGAAATGAGCAAATCCAGACGAAACTGACTCAGAATGGCAACTGGATAATCTACAACTTGGGGGTGTATGCGTGCCCCCATACACAGTCACCACTTACTCCTGACTTTTCCACTCCGTACCTTTTCTTGTGGGGAGTTCGTGGGGAGAAGTGATGCGATGTGGAAACGCGAAATAAATACTCCCAGTCGAACCGATTACTGTGGATACGCCTATCCCATTTAGCGCGCATGATGTTTTCTCCCCGGTCCACAAGACATGACACGTAACCAAACACACCACCACCTCCTACCAGTACTACCTAGATCATGTTTGTCCCTCGTTGGGTACCGAACCCGTGTTGGTTGTTGCCCCCGAAGAATGCTGGGTCAGCCCATCCAACGACACATTACGCCAGCATGTTCGTGTGGACGCTTCTCGAAGGCGCTGAAACGTTGTTCTTTATTGTGCTCTCTGGAGGTGACGCTAACATTCTATCCTAACGTCTGAAGACTTTATTATTCATGGTTGCACGACATTTCCGGGCCAGCGTATACCGGTGATATGTAGCTCTCAGTGGTTTCAAGACCATAGTCTAAAATACTGCTGGGATCAGAGGAGCCAGAACGTGCTTCTAACTGGCTTTGTGAATCTTGCTTCGTTACAGAGCCCGGTTCGTTGTTTCCGTACTCTGGACGCCAGCTGAAAAAGTTTCCAGATCGAGGTTCTACATCTGTAATGACCTACGTGAACAAAGGGCTGATATTCAAACTAATGTCTCGTGCAGCATTTATTATTATTATCATTATTATTATTCCTCAAATACTGCGGAGACCTATGTCAATACCAGCAAGCATCTGCCTCGAAAGAGGAAAATTTTCGACAAGTCTCCGTCATGGAATTGGTTCGGTGTCGCTTTCTCGTATTTCAAATTATTCCAACCGAACATTTACAGTATCAGCAGACGGATGAAAGTTAGTACTCTGGTCTGACTGATTCGCAGTACAGAGTGAGCCGATTATGCAAGCGATTTTCTGCACGGACTGGTAGCATTTCCGTTTAGTAAACAGAGGGATTTTGCAAAAATACACTTTTTGCCGAATTGCCGAGTCAATATGAGGATTCGATGGGGGCAAGGAGTGTGAGAAGTTCATGGAAGCATCTCTTTTCATTTTTTGGTTCTCCTGTTTCACTTTTTATACGTGATACAGTTTGCACTCATGTTTGCCACTTGTAAGACCTCACGGTAATGCCGTTTTGAATTTAGATAACATGTGTATCCTTCCCCTGTGTGTACTATTGCCTTAATGATGCACCAAACACGCGATAGATCGAAATGCTCCAACAACCCACAAGCGGTTTCACCCATTATCCACACAATACTGTCAGCTGCAAAACCTCTGAAAGTGGGGTCAAACCTTCCGCGCCAAAATGTTGTTTTTTGCTGCGTATGTGCTCAAATAAAAAACCGTTTTAATTTGCGTTCAAATTTTGCAGCCCACTGAAGCAACCATGCCTCTGGCTGAAAAGTCCTGTGGGATAATTTTTAGCATCGCTAAGACCCTGGGATGCCCAAGTGGGGCTCAAACGTCTGCTATGGTGGTTTCAACTCGATTTCTCGATTGCTTTAATCCATCATGGACACGTCATATCTTCCGAAAATTCAACTCTATTGTGCGAATACCGAGCTTCATTTTGGCTCAACAGGCGGGCATAGCCTCCGAATTTATGCCCATCTGGTGTTCTCAGCCGCTAACTAGAAGTAAGCCCAAATTAATTTCATCAAAACTACATGGTTAGCCCAATCCGGTTGCACGTTTCAGTGATACGTTGCCCATGGAATTTTGTTTGGGTGAGCGAACTTTCAAGGTCACCAAACACCGACGGCCCACAGGCGATTAAATGCTTACGAGACTAGGTGAGTAATCAAATATTAGCATATTCTATTGTTTGTCTGTAAGTGGATTGGACTTGTTTCGGTCGTCATTTGTCTCGCAACGCCATGAAACACAAACGAATGACAACTGTCCTTCCGTTTGTTTCAATATGTATACATATATATATATATATATATACATATATGTGCATGGGCTAGTCTGGAGGTACCGTGTGAAGCTGATGGATAACCTCGAAGTGCAAGGAGTGGTCACCTCCGTCTTAGTTGGGTCACACCACTCTAAGTTCACTTCATCATCCAAATATCGCACACGCATTCTTCCGTCTTGTTCGCTAGAGTGACCATATGCATAATATGCAAAAAACTTATCAATTCCTGATTACAAGCAGTCACAACTAGCGCCTAATGACTGCTTTTTCCATGCACTTTTCTTTTTTTGGAGTTGACAACAGTGACTCGGCGACTGGTGATCCTTATTCTTACCTTCCCGTTAAGTTGACGTTGTGGATATTAATTAAGCTACGGTTCTTATCCAATATCTGCAAAGCTTCTGCCTGACTGTCATTTATATATCTACCGTCACTACTCACATTAACCCCTTCGTTTGTACAACGGAGATCCCATGTTAGGAGTCTCTATGTAAGCTAAAAACCAGCGCCCGTTCCAACTAGCCCAAATGCTAGCCTCCCTGCTAGCTGCCTCAGTTAAAACGTCCTTACCTCCTTAAAATTTCACAGTTATTCTTGCCCAGCAAGTACTTTGTTTCCTGATCAGCGAACAAATTCATCTTCCTTGGGTCCATTTAGCTTGTTGTCATCAACTTTTAGATTTTTCTATTAACACCGTTGTATCTGAGGCCCCCTGGCACTCACCAGACTCACAACATCGACTGCAGCCTCTCGCCCGAAACTGCAACTACGATCAAATTTTTCACCTGGTCCCAACAGCCTCAGGGAGGAGTTGGTTCCAACCCCATGGAAATATGGTACAGATTTGACCAACCTCTTCTGCCGCATATATATTACAGCAAACGGAAGGACAGTTGTCATTCGTTTGTGTTTCATGGCGTTGCGAGACAAATGACGACCGAAACAAGTCCAATCCACTTACAGACAAACAATAGAATATGCTAATATTTGATTACTCACCTAGTCTCGTAAGCATTTAATCGCCTGTGGGCCGTCGGTGTTTGGTGACCTTGAAAGTTCGCTCACCCAAACAAAATTCCATGGGCAACGTATCACTGAACCGTGCAACCGGATTGGCTAACCATGTGTAGTTTTGATGAAATTAATTTGGGCTTACTTCTAGTTAGCGGCTGAGAACACCAGATGGGCATAAATTCGGAGGCTATGCCCGCCTGTTGTGCCAAAATGAAGCTCGGTATTCGCACAATAGAGTTGAATTTTCGGAAGATATGACGTGTCCATGATGGATTAAAGCAATCGAGAAATCGAGTTGAAACCACCATAGCAGACGTTTGAGCCCCACTTGGGCATCCCAGGGTCTTAGCGATGCTAAAAATTATCCCACAGGACTTTTCAGCCAGAGGCATGGTTGCTTCAGTGGGCTGCAAAATTTGAACGCAAATTAAAACGGTTTTTTATTTGAGCACATACGCAGCAAAAAACAACATTTTGGCGCGGAAGGTTTGACCCCACTTTCAGAGGTTTTGCAGCTGACAGTATTGTGTGGATAATGGGCACCGGCCAAAAGAAGGGTGAAACCGCTTGTGGGTTGTTGGAGCATTTCGATCTATCGCGTGTTTGGTGCATCATTAAGGCAATAGTACACACAGGGGAAGGATACACATGTTATCTAAATTCAAAACGGCATTACCGTGAGGTCTTACAAGTGGCAAACATGAGTGCAAACTGTATCACGTATAAAAAGTGAAACAGGAGAACCAAAAAATGAAAAGAGATGCTTCCATGAACTTCTCACACTCCTTGCCCCCATCGAATCCTCATATTGACTCGGCAATTCGGCAAAAAGTGTATTTTTGCAAAATCCCTCTGTTTACTAAACGGAAATGCTACCAGTCCGTGCAGAAAATCGCTTGCATAATCGGCTCACTCTGTACTGCGAATCAGTCAGACCAGAGTACTAACTTTCATCCGTCTGCTGATACTGTAAATGTTCGGTTGGAATAATTTGAAATACGAGAAAGCGACACCGAACCAATTCCATGACGGAGACTTGTCGAAAATTTCCCTCTTTCGAGGCAGATGCTTGCTGGTATTGACATAGGTCTCCGCAGTATAAGAACAAACGTTGGCCTGCTGGATACTGAGCAGTCAGTCCACCCTCATTATCGGGGATGAAGCGCCTGCCTAAATATCACGGCACTGAAAACACCGCTGTAGCCTGATATTAGTGAGGGGTTCGTGCTTTCTGATGCATGTTTACTTGGTGAACCAATTTGAAGATTTTGAAACGCGGCTTCAGCAGTTTCCAGGCGTTTTGACGACAGCCGCGCAAGAATAATCAGCCGACAAAACTTTCTTCCAATTATAAATGCTGCACGAGACATTAGTTTGAATATCAGCCCTTTGTTCACGTAGGTCATTACAGATGTAGAACCTCGATCTGGAAACTTTTTCAGCTGGCGTCCAGAGTACGGAAACAACGAACCGGGCTCTGTAACGAAGCAAGATTCACAAAGCCAGTTAGAAGCACGTTCTGGCTCCTCTGATCCCAGCAGTATTTTAGACTATGGTCTTGAAACCACTGAGAGCTACATATCACCGGTATACGCTGGCCCGGAAATGTCGTGCAACCATGAATAATAAAGTCTTCAGACGTTAGGATAGAATGTTAGCGTCACCTCCAGAGAGCACAATAAAGAACAACGTTTCAGCGCCTTCGAGAAGCGTCCACACGAACATGCTGGCGTAATGTGTCGTTGGATGGGCTGACCCAGCATTCTTCGGGGGCAACAACCAACACGGGTTCGGTACCCAACGAGGGACAAACATGATCTAGGTAGTACTGGTAGGAGGTGGTGGTGTGTTTGGTTACGTGTCATGTCTTGTGGACCGGGGAGAAAACATCATGCGCGCTAAATGGGATAGGCGTATCCACAGTAATCGGTTCGACTGGGAGTATTTATTTCGCGTTTCCACATCGCATCACTTCTCCCCACGAACTCCCCACAAGAAAAGGTACGGAGTGGAAAAGTCAGGAGTAAGTGGTGACTGTGTATGGGGGCACGCATACACCCCCAAGTTGTAGATTATCCAGTTGCCATTCTGATGAGTCAGTTTCGTCTGGATTTGCTCATTTCGTTGTGGATATGCTGCAATAGGCTATGTCCTCCTGTACTACGGATGAAATGTTTGAATGAATTTAGGGTTTGCAAGCCGGATGTGGCAATTTTCGATATCATAAATTACGACTGTGAATGCAGCTTCCTGGTGAAACAAAACTTTATCTCAACTATATTTCGTTTATGACTTGGAAATTTATAATTCGTTACGTATGCAGTTAATTTTTCCTCCAATATGCTCGAGACTGTCCCGAGTTACAGGATGCATGAACCCGTTATTTTAGGATGGAACACGATTGGGCTGAAAATCCTGAACCTAAGCTCGTGGAATAGAGAAACCATATGGCTCCGTTTTGAGAATGTATCGTGAGGATTTGTGACCTGAAGTGAGCATCCTATCAACGGTCCACTGTTTTTGGGAGGCCCTGGTAGGTCAAGCTAAGTCCAAGCCGCTCGACTATTCGAATAAACTGGACCATATTATGGTGCGAATAAGCCCGCATTTTTTCGTATTATATCATGTGGTTCCGAGCTGCATAGCGAACAAATTCGCAAGCATTGTTTCCGAAGATCCGGGTTTGAATATCCACATTGGTATCCCCTGAAGCGGATGATCCCCAATCTGGAGATTTTGCAAGCGCTCAGTTCCAACACCAAAATACTTTTTTCGCGTACACTCCTGGCAACGCGCTTTGTTTTGTGGTTCCCATTTGGATTTACTTGTTCGTATTGGCCTTGATTACAATTCCAGTGACCGTTTTACGATTTTAATGTCTCACCATTTTAAAGCCTCATCATGTACCAGTCGTGGAAATGCAGGATGTGACCCATTCTGACATTCCTTACTAGCGCCTCTCGCCCAGTTAGACGGCACTGTATTTTGGTTGTACTATCATCAATGATAGCAATACACATCAGTGCCTAGCCTAAATTGTGAGCCAAGAACAACGGCGTTGAGAGGGCTCATCTTACTTTTTTTACGTTACATTTTTAGCTGAAACCTAGCATCCTCCACAGTCAAAATCCATTTATCATCCATGTACGCAATTCAACCATAAGCTACTTTTGCTTGCGAATCAACTCCACAATGCCTGATACGATGGGTTGCTTATTATTGATGCGGAGTACAATTTGCGCCGCCAAAACACTAGCTGTCGGTCTTTGTTACAAACCATACACTCAGTTCACCACCCACTGATGGCGAATAAAGCGGACTTGGAGTCAACCAAATCGACAAATTCGAACGACAGCATAGGGTGTATTCTGACGAATATGATCAAGCCTATTACGGAAATCGTCAGCATATTTACGATATCATTTGCATCAATGTTGGTTACAAGAGGCATTTCCAACGTATATTGTAAACTACATTTACTTGTCAACACTCAGCTCCGTACATCGTCAGGGTGTCGTCGCATGTGATGCCTAGTTTTATCCACTAAAGCGGAGAGTTGACCGGGGAAAACAAAGAGCCCACTTTAAGTCACTTTAGGAAAAGTTCTTCGAAATTAAAGGACGAACACCATAATCGTCAGCAGAGGGGACCGGAAACTACAGATATTCGATATCTCCCTGGAGTTTCGTTGATACTACTGTCAGAACGAGTAATGATCATTTCGGCAACTGATCCCATCGCTCGCAGCCATACATAAAAGACGGATGAAACAAACGGTTACATCGTCCATGGGAAATGTTTCCATCTACGTCCCGAGAACTTAAACTAGTTTTTGTGCACCACTATCTCCCGTCGCACACCCTAAAATTGGTTCTTTGCCAGAAAACAACTGTGCTACTTTCAATTCCTGTTGGAGTAGAAATAGCCTGCATGCGAATTCGGCAAGCTAAGATGGGATAAAGGTAACTCACGCATAATTACAGAATGAAATGCAACTCCAGTGCTGCGGCAGTCGGTCTACTGTATCTCATGAGAAACCGGACAGCCCACCGAAACTGATGCTTGAATCTCTCGCTCCATGTGTTTTGTGCACACCGACACACTGTTCTTGAACGCTTTCAAAAACTTTACCGTCTGTATTGTCCTGTTACAAAATCCCTATGCTAAATTGTGCGGCTTGAATTCTGTGTTAGTTCATGAAACACATTTACTCTACGTGTTGATGCCCTCTCAAGATTGAGCTGTGGTAATTCAGAGGTTCAAAAATACACACTGTGCTGAAACTACTTTGAATACCTGAATTTCCCCAGAGCTAGGGGACATGGCGATAAAAATGCGGAATCCGTGTGAGGGTGAAGAATGAAGTATTAGGCCGCAATACGAATAGAAATTGAATACGTTAGACCAGTCGAGTAAACTCCCTTAAAAAGTGTTCGATCAAAATAAGGCGACTGCGGATAGGAGTTTAATAGATGAGTATATCACAGTTGCACCAATACGTGGGATTCGTCAACCGAAATGTTTGCTTGTTAACCGTTGCATTTTCTTCGTGAAGCTTGGAGAAGTAATGGGCTTTGCACGGTCGAAAAATGGATTTAGCGCCAACTGGAAAATGAAAGCAGACATCGGGTGATTCAACTGTACCTACCTTGACATAGGCTTCGTAGACGTCGTTGAAAAAGTTTCTTATGCGTGTGTCGTTTGGTTCATCGTGGAGCAACACCATACGTAATTCTGGTTTCGTCTGTTAAGGGCAAGTTACTATGGCTGAAATATCAACTGGATGATCGCGCCAGTAGCAGCGGAGTGAACAAGAATGTGCAGAACAAGGCTCCATCAACGTGATTTACCACTTCATGAAACCAAAAGCATACCAACTGTGAAACAAGTTTTCACACATAAGCGTTATGTTACAACCCAGCTGTCATTTGATCACGAAGATCATAAACTCCGCCAATTCACTAGCTTTGAAATCAGATATTTTGACTAAATTGAGTACAGACTCCTATGGAGTCCTCCTAAGGAAGTCCTCTGTCAACCGCAGACTAGCGTACGGAGTTCAAAATATTCCCTTTCCATGCGATGTTTTCTTCCACGCGTGTTTAGCTGTGGCTATCTTTTGTAACAGAACGAGACAGTGCGTGAGGCACAGTTGCCAAAACAGTAGGAAAACCTGTGTACAGTTCGCAATACACCCCCGTCTTCAGCGAGGGGTTCCACAAAATTTCGCGAGTCCAAAAAAGTCAACATTCAATCTAGTAATGAAAGTGCTCTCAGCTGACCTCTAGAATACAGAAATGATGCAACGAGCCAACAAGCAAATTTAAGATTTACGAAGACAATATGGAGGTTGGAATACGTTTTAGCTGCCTTGATCCCAGCAACATTACAAAACAATTTGGAAACCACTGACAGCAATACACTACTGGTACGTGCTGGCCTACAAGTGTAGAGCAACTATGAATAAGCAAGACACTGATGAGAAAAACGTGCTCCTTGAGAGAATGTGATCAAGGTGCTAACGCATACGGACATCACTCACACAAACATGCTGGTGCAAGGTGTCGTTGGAAGGATTGACCCGGCATTCTTCGGGAGCACTAGCCAACCAGCGCACACTGAAGGGCAAACTTGATCTAGGTAGTACAGATAATGTATTCGGTTACGTGTCATGTCATGTGGACTGGAGAGATAACATCATGGACTCTAACCGGGATGGGCATTTTCGTGACAATCAGTTCGACTGGAAATGTATTTACCTTTCATTGTCATATCGCGAACTCTTCATCGGAAAGATAGAAACAAGGAACTCTTTGGCAATTCGTAAAAGCACCCATATGTACTTCCAGTTGTAATGTTTTACGCGCTGTCCACGTGAGTCCCATTCGTTGCAAACTGCTTGTTCAGGAACCATTCCGTGGTCAGTATGTTGCAGTAACCTGAGTCCCCTTGTACTATGGATGAAAAATTTGAGTGCAGTTAGGGTCTGAAAACCAGATGGGCCAGTTTTCACAACCGTAAAGTACGAACAGTCTTGCTATTATCTTGTAAACTTTGTCCATCAAGAAGAAACTGGACCTTACCGTTGTGTACCTCGGCAACCCACCGGGCTGTGCAAGCGTAACACTCACAGAATCTCTCATGCCAGGTTGGTCAATGGTTAGAGATCTGACGAACACAGTCCCCTGGTCTTCCCGGTTGGAAGTTGAAACATGTATGGCGATGTGTTTCGTAAAAATGGTAATACAACTGCAGTTACAGCCAAACACCGATGCCTTGCGGTCAGGCTTTTGAGCCAAAAGCTGCGGTTGAGGATCCTGAATCACCTTGTGGGCGCCCTGGCAATACCCCAACCCACGTACAACCAGCACTGCGGTACAGATACCTTAACACCACAAAAAGGTGACAGCTTTGAGAAAATAAGGTACGGCTTTAACCTCAGACTGTCTTGCTATACGACTACTCGTAGTAGGTGGTCCTACTACTCTTCTTCGATCTTTCAGGCATGATTGCACCTTGTGACCTGAAGCTTCAGTCAGTGTAACCTGCAGCGCGTAAGCCCGATCGCCACGTCAAGGTAGCAGCTTCGGGTCGGGTGCATGGTGATAAGGATTCGTTTAGTACGGTGGAGTTCTCAAAGTGTGAAGGCGGTCTCCGAATTCCATTCGTCCGGGTTCGATATAAATCTCATAAAAAGATGGTTTCATTCTTTCAAATATCCTGGAGAGTGCGGGTATTTCCTCAACACACTGACAAGGGTTTTCATCATTCTGGTAAGAATGCACCTCTAAATAGCGGTAAACATCAAACTGACAGCTTGAAACTCACGCCCAACTCCCGGTCTGTGAGACGATCGTACTTGTCAGACCACCTTTACCCTGCAAAACAATGTCCCTAATGGATACTGTAAAACGCTTTTCATTCATAGACATGCTCTCCTGCTAACTCCATAGACACTGATGATCACTTTGCCCGATAGTCGAACTTTGGTAGTGAAGACAAGAACTGCGTATAAGGAGAGATTTGCAGTATGATATGCTGAGTTGATTTTGAGACCCAAAAGTAACCAACGGTAGCATCCCTGGGATTAAGTTCAAGAAAAATTTTTATGCTAAAAAATACAAGGTAATTGGAATGATAACCGGCCAACGAAAACCAACGTAACGGAATTGGCATATATATGACGCGCCAGTAAAGCAAACATCTAAGATGATTCCTCAACCAACAATGCAAAGGATACGTCCGGGTGTTACAAATGCTGATACAATCCACTCGTTAAACTTATCCACTGACTTAAGGTATGTTCCGTTGGCCGTCCACATCTGATCATCAATCACGTCTAAAGAGGCGTGTGCTATGAATTGATTCAGATATCGTAACTCTTCAAACTATAGACATGATAGAAAAGCAATAGATAAAGTAGACAAACCTTCTGTCCATTTCCTTTATTTGTAGAATATTCAAAATCAAAAAGCGCCTCATCTTCGCGCCCAACAATGGCGAAATAATAGCGCCCGACCATCGGATGTTTGAAGCCAGTTCTTCAATGCTACCAAAGATAAGTCGCGTACTGAAACATAGAGTAGTGCAACATAGTGAAGCCTACGAAAAGAGTGCAACGAGGCTCATGTGGACGACGCAGAAGGGCATCATAACACCCACCAATGCGACAAAATCAGTTATAAGCCTATTTGAAAACTAAGAAGCCAAATCTACAGTACGGGGTGCATTGGCTCACTCTGGGTGGATGATCTTTAGAACTTTGTCCACTGATGTCCCACAACCATATCTGCAACCGACCGAAACCAACGAAGTCAGAGTAATGTAATAAGGCAACGGATGTCTGAAGCAGTGGTTAATTCTCTTGAGCACTGTAAGCTACAGCCATGTGCTACGCATGTCAAGCTACCGTCTACCGAGAACAATATCGTTTGTTGCGCTTACTTCGGAGTAGTCAAATCAAAGGAACGGCCAAAATATGGTCAACAGAAGGGAACTGAAGACCTTACGGAAACTCGTGGTGTGCCAGGATGGCATCAACGTGAGCCTCTTCGTGATTTTGTCCGCTCTTAATCACGCTGTCTAATTGGTTATTGACATAAGCAACTGAAGTGTTTATGTTTGCAGGTCGCTTACCTATTGCGTCTTCCTTCCTCAGGGGGCAAGATGGTTGTGGCTAGAGGGCGAATTTACTGACCGGAAGGTCCGTGGTTCGAACCTCCATATCGACTTCCGCTGTCTAACCGTGGGCAACCTGGCAGTATCCCAGCCCTCGTGCTTCCTTCCTGTGGCAAGGCAGTTAGGCATCGAAAGGGTACTGCAGTTGAGAGATTTCAATTTTTCTGCATCTTCCTTCGATTGATTATAAGGGTTCAAATAATTTTACTTCTGCACCGCAGTGAAGTACTAGTGTCCTACGCTAAGTTACGGTCGCTGATGACGGTATGGCCTGTTAACTAACCGAATCAACGATACTATAACCACCAAGGGGAAGTACCATAGGAAAACTAGGCTTTCAGCCCATCCTAAGGGATGGCCTTTCTCCCGGTCGGGACCAACAGAAAGCGCTTTTGAGAGGTTTCCTAAGGGACTGTTTCCTCTTCGATCCGGTATCTCTTGTATGTCAGAAATATTCATCTAGACAATCAAGGAAAAACGGATAGACTACCACAGTTGTACATTCATTATGGCGTCACATCCAACGTTACCTCCAGATTCTGCAAACTACTCTTTAAACGGATCCCTTGTTTTGCGCTGACCACAGAGGTCAACCATCACTACGGAGGTGCGGTTTCTACTCAGTCCATCTAACATCCATTCGTCCGCCTTAACTTTACCTAAAATTTCATGAAAACTTAAATTTATCGGCCATTAATTATTCAGACCTGCAATCGATGAAAAAATAGGTCACTTAGGGCATGAGAGCCAACCCGCTCCCGAATAAGACGAATCATAGCTGCGTACGACTGACACTCCGAGTACCAGGAAGGTAGGTCGAATCGATCCATGAAGGAAGACCACTCCAAAGCACACCCGAAATTTTCCAACAGTTAAGCAGGGATCGCCCTATCTCAACTCTCTAAAAATTCACTTTAGTATGTTGTGCGCATCACCACTGTGACCGAAAGCATAGCGTTATTCTGGTGGTGAGCCTAAAATCAGTGCCATATCAGCGCAAGCCACTTGCTAGATATTTCGGCGGATTCATCTGAGTGCCGATACACGCGCCCAAAATTCGTGATTTAGTCATCTGTAAGTCTGTCTGTATGTGTTGACGTATTCGTACGAAGTTTTTAACCCCAATTCGAAGACAAACGGTGGTCGTTTAATTGTACCAGAGAAATCGGAGATTTGAATCGTGCGGCCGTAGTACCCTTTCTGTGTCTAGCTACCATGCTAACGAAAGGAGGCACGAGGACTGGTATATTTTCAGGTTGCCCAAGCCTAGACAGGAGCAGTCGAGATGCTGAGGTTGGGTTCGAACAACGGACCTTACGGTCCCTAAGCTGGAGACTTAACTATTGAGATATCTCGAGCCCAGACAGGTGGAACTAAGCTCCGTGAGCACAGCTCTTTTCATTATTTGTCGTACTTCCCTCACACGCTCCGTACCAGTGTTGTGTTGGATCACTACAGACGGCAGTTGAACTTGCTCAGATCGTTACTGTTGAAATATGACAGCTCTCCGCGATTGGCGGATTGACAACATTTATCGACTTGAGAAATGTTGGTGGAAGGCAGATCGTCATGCGGACATGCGCTAGATCGGTACCGCAAGCATCGTGTATGCCACAAAACGAATCAGTCCTGAGTTGTAGTCCATCACTGGTAGCTGAAAGCCGTATGGGCCGACAGGATCCAAAAGTTATTTGCCCCTGGTGACAGCTAGTTTAAATGGTGCGTCAAAATTTGAGCCGGCCATAAAAATCTCCTGGAAAAATTGCTCTCCGACGGCTGTGTGGTCGGCATCGGCCTCGAGTAAACAACGCAGATGTGATTCCACAGAACTGAGACAATCACATACCCCGCGAAATGACGCCGGTGTTTTGTGCCTCGAAGGATTTGTACAGGATGATGGTTGAGTCAGATATACAGTCCCTTGGATCGTAAGCTATTAGTAAACAGGTAGTGGTTTTAGACATAATACACTACCCACAAGGATGGCGAGAACTCTGGGACAGTCCACAAAAAGTTTCGCCCTCATCAGATAGGAGCAGTCCTCGAGTTCTATTTGAACTCAAATTAAACTGATTTCGAGAAATACACTCATTTTCATATTAATTTGGTTCGCACACGAGAGACTCAAGTGAATCTCTCCTTTATGATATTCTTCAACTGAAGGTGCTGCACAAAGACCCAACTTCCGTTCGTACGACATTCGGGACATCACAGTATGTTTTCATGAAGGAAACTATTGGTTTTGATGTGGTTCATACGAGATGGATAGCTGAAGCTACGAAGATGACTGTTCAATGGAACCCTGCCCATCAAAGTGTGTTCAGCGGTGAGGCTGAGCGTAGCTTCCATACCACACATACACTGCTTCAAAATCACGAGACCCTCAAGAAGTAGAATCTGAAGGAGCCGATTTTCAGATCATATAGTGCATATGATCAAACCTGAACCTGTTTCAGAGGTACCGTATACGCCGAAAGGAAACATATGGTTCCTGTTAGACAAACTGACAAGGGATAAGAATGCTGAGAGCGCCCATGAAAACCTCGTCCATTCTGCATCTATTCTGGTTGATTCTAACGGGAAATGGGTTGAACTGGACACAACAACAGCTAATACACGAATAACCCAATGACGTTCGCTTTAGGGTAGGTACAAACTGGGCGATCATCATTATCACCAACAGCCTAACACGTGTACTTCTCTGCCGTGCAACCATAGGTTATTCCATAGTCTAACTGTAAAGAAAATAATGAAAGTAGACAAGGAAGGGATTTAGTGCTAGCTTACCACAATCATTCAGAGGTGGATATACATCTAGACATTCATTCAGGTAATTTGGATAGAAACTGACAACAATGCCATTGACATCGGTTGGCAGCCATATCTTGCAGCGTCTTCAACCAGGCGCAGTGAGGATCACGCGGTCCCCATCCTGGAAGGCGAGTAACACCGACAGCACCCAAACGCTTCGTGATTTCTTCCATACCCCTCTGTCAGGTCAAGGGTTGCTCATTTCTTTGTTTCCACCGCTCTGGATTTGGCACAAAAAAAGCACTCTCTTCGGCAAACGATGGCTTGGCATGCGCAACACATGACATAACCAACGCAGCTTCTGGTGCTGGACATATTATTCGATGGAAGTACTCGTTGGACAACTGAAAACACGCTTTCTAATTGCCTCGTAACAGATTTACCGACACCAACCCACACGAGCTATGGCCATGAGACAATAATTGTCGAACACAGAAGGCGTCTAGTTTCCGCTGCTCAAACAGACCAAGTTTCACCGCACATACTGTAGCCTGATACACTCATCTCTTGAGAGTTAGAGATAAACCGCTTTGACACCATAGGTGTCTCAAATTAGCAAACGCGACCCGTCTTACGGAATCGTGCATTGACCTCGTCTGTTACACAACGATCAGAACTAATACAACCTCTAAGATACGTAAAACGTTTCACAACTTCTAGTGTCTCTCCCTAGATTGTAAGTGGTGTGTTCAGTGGCTGCATGCCCACGAGCATGAACTCAAACTTCGTGGGTGCTAAGTGCATTCCAAAGGACGCGAAGAATTTGGCCAGTTCATCCAAAACCACCTGCGCCTTCTCCTTTTCGAAGACGAGAACGATGTCGTCCGCATATACCAGATCGACAAAGGGTCCGTCACAGGCTATTTGAACACCGGGGCTTTGAAGACCTTCCAGCGTTCACCTTATTATCCCATCGGTCACGAAATTAAACAGGCATGGCGAGAGTTGGCACCCCTGACCAATACAGCTTTGCCTACGGGAGGCTTTGTAGAGCTTACCGTATACTCTCACACGTCCGGAAGTCTGAGAATACGAAAAACATATTGTGTTCACAAACTCCCATGGCATCATCCCTTGAGTAAGCGTGTCAAGGAGAACACACAAATGAACCGAGTCGAATGCGCCTTGGAAAGCCAGGAATACCAGGATTGTGCTTCATTTGTACGTATGGTGTTGTTCTAGCACCTGACTCCTACCAGGCCGGAACCCTGCTTCCTGCTCCCGAGTCAGTGTTTCACAAGCCACCATAAGGCGACGAAGCAAACGTGACCCCAGCCGTGACAGCCGGAGTTAGGCTGACCCCCTGTGGTTGCCACATTCACTTTGAAAACGAGCACTAACACCGACTCTCTCGAGTTATCTGGGATTGGGTATTTTCCCTGGTGGGGGGCAAACAGGTCAAACGAGAACTGAGTGAGGACTTCATCCAGATATTTGGACAATGCGGATGAGGTCTTACGTAGCAGGTCGGTGGCGCTTGAGAGAAAATATGCAGCCATAAAGCTCTGAGGCCGTTGGAGGGTTCCACGTTCACCGTCCAGGGTTCTACGTCAAATGTGGACACCAGATGAGTGGCAGCTGGTGGCCACGACAACTGTTTTTCGAAGTATTCGGCTCACCGGTGGAGGCGTTCTTCTTTGTTCAAGATGGCTACTCCGTTGATTCTTGATCGTTTCGCTCACAGGAGGTTTCCGGAGACCGGTCGCAAGGATCAACTGGAATAATCTTTGGGCATTCCCAGATTTCTGGGCCTCTTCCATTTCCTTGTCCACCAGACTTCAAGGTCGACTCGCACGCTTACTTTCACTCGACTTCTGATAATTTGCCGCGTCAAGTTATGTTCTGGACCGGATGGGATATTTCTCCGAGATTTGAGCAGTGCCTGATATCCAGTGCTTGAGTGAGCCTGGTAGCGCCGTGTCACAGGACTATGCAAAGAAGTGGCGATCTTGTCTCAGTAGGTACTCATATCTGATATTGGAGCACTTGGAATAGGCTCTTGAAGACGATGCGGGTAAATTCGCCTAACATCCGGGTCTGCAAATCTCTCACTTGCCAGACGGTTTTCCCACACCTTATGCGGGCCTGAAAAAAGAATGGAGAAGCGCCTCCGGAGGAACGCATGGTCGAAGTTCACAAGTGTGTTCCAAAACGAGCGGCACTCCGTTATTGATCCGTGCCATCGGTAACAGATGGTAATGTGATCGACTTGAGTTAGTGGCCGGTACACCGTTGGAGGGCACCGTGTGGCCAGATGACTTTGGCTATTTCGGAAATTATTACTGCATAAAACATACTGAGGTCAGCACACAGCTGGTGCGATTGTTCACCATTGTCCATACGTACCGAATCCAATCTTTGTCAACCACTTAATTGAGTCTCAGATGCACTAAGCCTGTGTCATGACTATGTAAACCTTACCTTTGCATAGACCATTAAATTGTAATGCTCACTGTTTTCAGTTCATGTACTACCGTTATTAGACGATTAGAGCGTAGATTACGCCCTTCTATTATCTCCGTTCTAATCTTGTCCTGGAACTACTCGACACTCCAAACAGTCTGTCCACTTGCGAATTTAACCCCACGACATCTGGGCTTTTAGTTCGCCGAAACAGGGCATTCAGGACGTCATAAAACTTCTCTCTGTTGACGTTAGAGCTACAGTGGGGCGGGACGAAAGGAGATGTGACAACGGTCCGATTCCCGCTTGTGAGGTCCCATCAAGGGCGTTTCCAGATGAACCAGGCAGAAGCGACTACACACGGTAGACACCTTCCCCGCGGTGACTCAGGACAATACCGACCCCCGCACATCCTGTCGTAGTGCTTTCGGATTGCCAAAGGTGCACGGTAGAAAGCGAGTGGAGAGTGATGGAGCTGTTACCTCAATCACTGTGCTTGAATCCCACACTATTGTTTCCGCACCAATATCCTTTCTCATTTATGTTTGACAGATCGTCGAGTGGTATTGTACCCTTGACCAGGATGAATAAGTGTCCTAGCTTCGAGCACTTCTAGGGTGTTGTTCGAGATCCAGTGCTTGTAGCCAATTGGTTCAATCACTACAAGCGTAGCTACCAGCAACTTGCAGGGTTTTGGACAGTACCGTTCAGGAACAGTCAATGTGTTATTCTAAATGGAGATCAGTAGGTGATTCTGGTAGATTTATCTCAAATATGGGTCCGAAAGCTTCTTAATAACCCAGCGGTGTGCGCATCTCATGCGCCTCTAATAAGCGCAACCAGAAGCAGCAACGAACAAGCACATGATCCGAGTCCACATATGAGTCCCAGAACAAACAGTTCGAAGCTGTTCGTGCGTCACGAAGAGGCTGGACCTTACCGTGGTGTGGCGGTTTGTGTACCTCGGAGACCCATTTAGCTATACTGGGGGGGTGTCCGCGCGACACTCGCAGAGTCTCTCATACCAGATTGGTCAATGGTTAGGGGTCTGACGAACACAGTCTCCTGGCCCTCCAGATTGGGGGTTGGAACATGTATGGCGACTTGTTCCGTAAAAAATGTAATGCATCAGTATTTCCCCGCCAAACACCGTTGCCTTGCGGTTAGGCTTTTGAGCCAAAGGCTTTGGTTGAGGACTCTAATCGTCCTCCTGTCTAGGTGTGGGCGCCCTGGCAGTATCCCAGCCCTCGTACAACCATGACCTACACAACTAAC